>NC_056742.1:467421855-467721855 GCF_019279795.1 Protopterus annectens
AGCAGGATGTGATGAAAGGAGATACTGCCAGCTCAGCCAGCTGGAATTTTGTAAATAATTATGTGTTATTGGTGAATACCGAAATGATTTAAACAAGATGCTTGTGTTACAAAAGTATTAGAACTGTATGTCATAGTTTGTGTTGAAAAGGGTATTTGCAAAGTGCTGTTTGAAATGTAACCACAGCGTGCCCTACTGGAGGAGAACAGATATGTACATGCACTATTGTAACTGTTTAATATTTATATATATTTTAACAGTGGAAACTATGATACTGGAGGTTACCCTCAGTCTAGTAAATTTTAGAAAAATATCTGAAATTAAATTACTTTATGGCTAGGCCATAAAAGATGGTATCTTACAGTTTTCAATGCAGCCAGAGACATGTCTGTACTAGGAAACGTTCTGTATTGTCTCTAGGGTGAATTAATTATTAGTCTTGAAAGCATGAAGGAATGCAATTGTTTTATGACATCCAGCATCTGCAAGAGATCTGAGGAGAAGCCCTAGTCTGTATATTTTTACAGATAGATGCTAAATAATGCCAGATTCATCAATGGTTGTTTGGCCTGGGAATTAGCAGTCAGATGACAAGAAATGCTGTCATTCTGCAGGCTAGCTCAGAAGTATTGTTTTAGGTATTAATTTGAGAAGTCTCAGAGCATTCTATATTATGTCTTGGACCTGACAACAACTAGAAGATCCATTCACCACATCTGCCTTGCTCTATTAGTAAGTTCCTAGGTTACAATAATTCTCTTAAATTCAGTCAGGAATATAGTAAAGCTTAGTTTAGATATTTTTCTTTATTTATTTGAAACTGTCCTGCACTGTTGTTTTAAATATTTCCTGTGGTTTTGAAATCTGATGTCACTGTGAATATACATTTAGTATTGTCTTGTTCTTTTATTACTTATTATTAAATATATTTAAATCTTTCATCGTGGCTGATCTGTGTAGAGATATTTAAGTTCTGAGAGTACTTGCATATTTATTTGGTGACACTGTGTGGGCCACTCCTAACAGCCTTGCTCTTGGTCAAACTACCATTTGTATTAATATTAATATTACACAGCAACATTGGACACCCTTTGTTAAGGGCCTTAAAGTTGCTGATAAGGAATTGACTGGTTGCAGTGGTAACTACCTTATAGCTTGGACAGAAGGGTGAATAGCTAGTCAACCTGTGACAGCCTTTTCCAGGGGTGTGTGGGTGTGGGTGTGTGTGTGTGTGTGTGTGTGTGTGTGTGTGTGTGTGTGTGTGTGTGTGTGTATAAATCAAATCTCAAATGTGTGTGTGTGTGTGTGTGTGTGTGTGTGTGTGTGTGTGTGTGTGTGTGTGTGTGTGTGTGTGTGTGTGTCAGCTACTTGGGAAGGAACACGAAGCACTGGCTGGACAGAGAGGGTGCTGGAGGTCTTGGCTTGGTCACTCAGCTGACATCTCAACTCTATAGCTGTGTTAGTGGGGAGTCTTACTGGGGATCTGGAGAAACCAGCCAAAGACTGACTGTGATCTGTGTGTGCTCTTAAGGGAAATTGCATTTGATGCAGAGAGCTGTATCCCCTCAGTAAACGTTTCCCACTGGTGCCAGTGGTGAGGACTGAGGCCCCTTGATTACTAGTCCAGTGGTGGGTCATGACATAGGATTACCTACAGTAATGTGGTTGCATGAGAATATACAGGAGTGTGTGACCCAATGCACTACAGAGGTTAGCCTATTTGTCATATGCAGCTGTCACAAAGTCAGTGATATGGAGCCCCACCAAAATCTCATATGTAGAACAGCACTTAATGTCTCCCTGCATCCTGATGATGAACTGTTGTGTGTATAACATAGACAGAAGGAAAGCAACTGGTGGGACTAGAACCCTTAACCTGTTTATTATACACCATAAAAGGCAAATGTGCTACCTGTTGAGCCACTGTGGGGCCAGGCAGCACTACTAAAGCTAATCTTCTAACAACTCACAAGCACATAAAGTAACACACCACTGAAATAGCTGATGTAAGCAGCTGAAAGGCTATACCCATTAACCAAACAATAATAACATGGTCCTTACAATTAAGCCACGTAAGATGTTTAAATGCAGTGTGTGTGTGTTTGCGTGTGTGTGAGCGTGTCTGCAATAATTATGCTGAGAAAAGCTATGGGTCAGAACAAAAAGAGAGACATTAAAGTCTAATACAGTCCATACTGGCAAGAGATTTATACAAAAAATTCTACCTATTGTACATGTCAGGAGCTCTCACTCTGATTCCTTCTTTCCATTGGCAAAGAAGGTCAGGATGGTGTATCTTCATATAGTGGTACCCAGTGGCATCAGCAAATGCCCTGACAAGACATTGCCAGGCATCTATCTTATACTGTGGACCTTCATAGGAGTCTCCCTGAAAATGGTCTGAGTGGTCTCTATGTAAAAGCTGGAGAAAGATTTTAGTCTCCTGATGTTCTACATCTAGCAGTGCCCTCTGAAGCCATGGCTAATCACCAGGTCTCGTACCAGAAAATAATATCTGCCATATCACACACACACCCATTCCCCATTGCAAAAACTGCTGCACAACACAAAATAACTCAGTAGTGTGGCCAGTGGCAAGGTTCAGAATGGACTATGCCATTTTAAACTTAACAGAGAGTAGAAACATGTCAACCGCAGTTGAACTGCATTACATGAAATGTGACTATTATGATAGCATAGCCGGCCTTAGGCATAGGCCAACTAGGAGGCCGCCTAGGGCACCGCTTTAGTAGGGACACTTTTCCAGTATTTATTTGGTGTAGGTAGACCAGGATGGAAGCACTGGGTGGTGTGGTGGGGGGTGCCATGGTGCCCTCTTGCCTAGGGCACCAGATGACCTAAGGCCGGTCATGTATGATAACAGTGCTCTTTGACAACCCTGTGTCAAACGAGATTACACTGGAAATTACAGGGATCTTCCTCCCAATATTCCCACATTCATACACATGCAGGTGGTCCAGTGTGTGCATGATGCTATGTAAAACTGCCCACAAGAGCCTGTTAATGGGTGTGCTGTGTAGAATAGACTGTTCAGAGACATTCATGAGCTGAGCCATCATTTATTTATTTATTTAACATTTGTTTATCAGGAAAATCCGACTTGGAACGAGACGATTTTCAGTGGAGGCCCGGGGAGAAATGCTCCATACGTATGTCAGCTGCAGAATCAACTTGCTGAGGCCCAAATCACTACAAAATAAATCTCAGTGGTTGCAGACAATCTCTTCTCTTATAGGAGAAGTGACAGAGCCACAAGCTGACAATGAGCTTCACATGTTAAAAGTAATTAACACTAATTACAATTCTACTTGTGGAAAGTAATATGAAATATTTTCCTTAGTACTGCTATTCAACAGATTAATGTTTCTGGGTAAGAATACTTCCTGCGAGTAAATATGCAGTATCAGGTCAGTGTTTTTTACTAGGGAAAAGTAGTCAATGAACATAGACAGGGCGTACGCAAGTTCTGGGAAAGTTAATGGGAGGCACAGTCAAAACTAACCGTGAAATGTAGCTGTTAATGGAGGCTGGCCAGCACTGCCTGGTGATACAATCCATCCATCGATCCACAACCTCTTTTTCCCATTTTTGCACATGGGGTCAGGCTGTCACTTTAACAGTGACAATCATCTAGACTCAAGACTTACACTGCCGGGTGGCTAGCCCTGCCGGGGTAGTTCTTCCACACCACACATCTGCACAGACACTCACTCATAATGCTAATTTAAATTAACCAATCCACCTGCTGAATGACTTTGTAATGAGGGAGGAAACCCCCTGAACACAGGGAGATATATGCATGCACCACAAAGAAGGCACCCCAGCTGAGAACTAAATCAGGGAAACTCTTGCTATGACGCAACAACACTATCCGATGGGCCACACATATACCTATGTGTAGCTTTTTCTAATTTACACTTAGATGTCACTCTGTCATCTTGTTTTACTTTGCACATACTTGGAGCATCTCATTTTAATACTGCTGTTCATTATCCTCTGCTTATACTGGCATTAGAATTAACTGTGAGCAGCTTTGCTGCTCGACTTCCATCATTTGCACCGAATATGTCTTCAAAATGCACACACCCTGCATGTAGCCACCTGTGATGCACAAATGCCTACCACAAAGTGGCAGATGTTTCTGAATCACAGAGACACTGTACATTTTCTGTCACACTGACAGTGCATTAGAGTTCTTCGCTATACATTACATAACAAAGCACTTTAATAAAAACCTGTGAATACTTCAAAAAAAGTTATAGTCACTGCTGTAAAAATGTAGTCTGTCACAATGCATTAAAAGACTTCTGCTTTTCAAAATAATGAAAAACATACAAAAAAAACCTCTATATAAAAACCAGCAAAACAAACCTACAACAGATAAACACAGACTTTATTTTCTAAGTGCACTACTGTCCTCTTGAGTGGGCAATGTAAAAAAATAATACGGGTGAAATCAGACCTCACAATATCCTCAACTGGCCTGCTCCTTCCGTTTAAGGCCTACCCTGTTGGGCATTATTGCTTACTTGCTTGCTCTACTAGTAGTCCATCAGAATGGAAAATTTTGAAGTTGCAAAAATCTTTGTTTCTTGCCATGATCAAAAAGATGAATTCCACTAGATGTAGCTATGCAGTCAGGAAACTATGAGGTAGCATCGTGTATATCTTCATATAAAAGCCTAGCCAGTATTATTCTAAAACAGACAAACCTTTAAAGGAAAGATGTTTCTGTGCTGAGACCATATTTAATTTAAATCATGATACAATATGTGTTTTTGGAAGGAGGAACTTCCCTGCACCTCCCACCCTTTAACATATACATACTGCTTCCCTAATCACAGAACAGTGAAGAATGATGAAATCCCCATTTAAGATCACAATCATCTCACACACCGATCTTTCACAGTACAAATATTCGCCCATTGTTTTAACCAGTCATGACTAGGAGCTCGCTATCTATCATCTGTAAGGCAACTGAACCTCAGCAAATGAGATAGACAACTCAGTAAATAAAGCGCAGATAAAAATTCAGATGAGGAATAAATTCTGAATTCTGACACGGTAAGGATAATTTACAATGATGTAGACAAGGTGAGTATAAAAAAGCTATTTGCACTGTTGGTTAAATATGTGATATGTGTATGTGTGTATGTGTGTCTGTGTGGGATGTCTCACGGGTTTACAGACACTTGTTATGCTACTGATCTGCAGGATCTTAAGAAGTGTAGCCTTATATTCCCATTGCAATTTTTAGCCTGTATATTTTATGTACAAATAACCCAGAGGACAGAACATGGATATGTTGGGACACTTACTTGTACCAATTCATGACGGACAAACATGGTAAACGGGGTGACTCTACAGTTTCGATACACTCATCTCAATTTTGTTTGAATAGAGTATGAATTACTTTGTTTTATATGGAGTGGAAGATGGTTCCACAGAAGAGGTATTTTCTATGATACATACCTTTCTATCCAACACGTTTTATTGATGTTGCAAAAGAGATTGAGATTGCCTTGATAACTTGGTAGTCCAAATTACTACTGGACATGCAAAAGTGCCACAGGTCTAACAGGATAAGGTTTGTTGAGGCAGAGGTCGCCTCTCAGTAGCCTGTATAATTCTGAGAATACAGCAAGACTTTGAGATGGCCTGCGAAGTTTTTGTGGTTCAAGCCCTTGATTATATATGTGAAAAAATGTTGTGATCACTCTGGTTTTGACAAGTGTTTGGACAGCTGCTTACTGAATAGGGAATTACATTTAATGAATGGTCTGATGATTGCCTAGTACAATGGAATGACTTACAATAGTGGATACATGATGATTGAAGGGCAGTTTCATTGTCTACATAGGTTCACAGATCCATGACTGTCAAATCAACTTTTAGGGGTATGCTGTCAATGAGATAGTAACAAGGGATGCCATGCTTGCCAAAGAACACGATTATGCATTTCTTGGCATTTAGCTTTAGTTCATAGTTTTGACATCAGCTATGTATTTAGGCAAGGCATTCTTGGAGGATTCTGATGTCCTCAGGGAAGTTTGTGATGGCAACAAGTTTACAGTCATCTGTGAACTTGGTCAACCAAAAACCCTAAACATTTACTTTGACAGTCAAGAAATAAATGCTAAAAAGGGGTTGCCCAAGAATTGAACCCTGTGGTACATCACTAGTGATGGGTCTTTTGAAGGAGGTAGAGCTGCCCACCATAATTTCATGGACTCTTGTTTGTGAGGCAATTTGCTATCGAATGAGTTACATATGGATTTACATTTAGCTGGGAAAGTTCATCTGTGATACCTGAGTATGGGATGATGTTGGTTACCTTTGCAAAGTCTAGATATGCAGTGTGTAATGATATGTCATTATCCTTTGCTTCCGTAACCTTCTCAAAGAAGGTGACCAGATTAAGTAGGCAGAATCTGACCTTGATAAATCTAAACTGGCCTATGTCGACTCTGTAAGTTACATATATCCTTATTTTTAATCCCATAATGCTCCTTTCCATAACCTTACAGATGAGGCTGGTCAGATGTATGGGTCTATAATTACTCGGGTCTGTTGGTGCGCCACCTTTGTGCAGGGGGATGACTGTTGCTGTCCTTCATTCATCCTGCATGAAGCTTGTTTGGATGCTGATGCTAAATAAGCTCTGTAGGGGGTCTGACAAATCAAGCTTCAGGATGATCAGCTGGCAGCCGGGTATATTATCTGGTCGCCTAGTAGTTGTGTGCTTGGCTTTAGATTGTACCTTGAGGACTTGTTCGTGTGAGATTTGGGGGGGGGGGGAGTACAGATGCAGGTATGTGATCTGGGAATAACGAAGGAGGAAGTGGGGTGAAGTTAGAACTAAATTTGCTCCCTAGTAGACTGGCTATGTGTCCTGGGTCTGAGTATGTGATATCATTTACTAATAACGCTTCATAGTTGATGGACATTATACATTTCTAACATAGTTAAAGAAGGCTTTGTGGTTGTCCTTCCCCAGGGTGACTTTTTTACCTCATATCTGGATTTGGTTGATTTGATCAGGGTCAGGAGGGGGACAGGTGAGCCAATGCAGCTATTTACATATGAATAGAATTTGGTGGTAAATGATTCCATACAAGCACTGTGGTCATCAAGATGGAAGAGGCTTTTGAATTTATCTAGGTCATCATTCAGCTTTAGTGGATTAGCTTTGGCATAATCTCTGAATATCAAGGCAGATGCTTCCAACTTCAGCCTTTTAAGGTCAATGTGACTGGTTTGAGGTTTGGTCTGACCAGTGAGGATGTTACATCTGGTTGAGAACAAACCTACCCCAGGCTGCTATACAGACTAACTGGTTCAGAGAGATTGTATTGATGAAGCCCAGAATTTCTGGGCATACATGTTTGAGAATGTACAAGTCTCTTGATCACTGGAGTGGTAGCTGAAGTCTTGTAGGAGAATGGTGTTTGCCTTAATGTATAAGAAAGTACAGTTGTGTGCACTTACCATAAATGTAGATGTTCAAGTGTATTCACTGTTGCAGTCATCACACTTGGGTTATCCTGCCAGGGGTAGCCTTCATTCGGCCTGAATACCAGAGGCTTAGTATTTCTGTGTCGGTTGCTCTCGCTCCAGGACTGACATCAGGTTGTCAGTGGTATAAAAACAGACAGCTGACGCCATTACATCAGTTTTTCTTGACCCAAATGTCAGGAACCCCCAAACAGGGAGCTAGGTTATGGTGGAAGAACACCACCAGTAGAAAGTAAATACCAAAAAACACTGTAATGAGTGAGGAAGAGAGAGAGTGAGAGAGAAGGGGGCTGGAGGGAGGGAAACCATGACTGCAACAGTGAATACACTTGAACATCTACATTTATGGTAAGTATACACAACTGTATTATGTTCTTCATGTTTCACTGTTGCAGTCATCACACTTGGGTTGATTCCCAAAGCTGAAGTAAAGGGTGGAGGCAGTCAAGAAGTGTTGGGGCTGGCTAGTATGTCCTGCAGGTCTGCAGTTGCAAAGCCTGCCCTGGATTTGGAAAAGATAGGCAGGTGGTAATGCTTGGTGAAGGTATGAGCAGAACTCCATGTTGCAACCTCCAGGATGTCCCTGGTAGGGACCCCTCTGAGAAAAGCTGCAGGGATGGAAGTTGTCCTAGTAGAATGTGTCCTGACCCCCTCTGGGAGGTGGTTTCCTGTGGTGTTTGTAACAGAAATGGATACAGTGTGCTATCCATTTGGAACTGGTTTGTTTGAATATGGTGGAAGGCTGACTAGTAGCTGGTCAGTTTTCCTAAAGGGTTTAGTCCTATCCAGGTAGAATCTGAGCTGTCTGTACACATGTAAGGAGTGCAGGATCCTTCTCCTTTATTCTGAGGATTAGGGAGAAAGGTGGGCAAATGAAGAGATTGGTTGAGAGCCACATTGGACACCACTTTAGGCATGAAAGTTGGGTTAATCCTGAGGGAGACCCTGTCAGCATGAAAAATGATGAAGGGTTCCACAGCCATGAGTGCTTGTAGTTCAGACACTCTTCTAGCTGAAGTTATGGCCAGAAGCAAGGCTGTTTTCCAAGAGAGGAATTTTAACTCTGCTGAAACTGCAGGCTCAAAGGGGGGCAATGTGAGCTTTTCCAACACAAAGTTTAGCTCCCAAGCTGGAGTAGGGGCTCTTCTAGGTGGCCTTAAGCTGTTAGCCCCTCTAAGGAACTGCTTGATGAGAGTGTGAGAAACGAGAGGTGGCTCTGTGTTGTAATGAGCAGAGATGGCAGCAGCATGAGTTTTAATAGAAGAGAAGGATAGGCCCCTGTGAAGTAGGTCTGCTAGGTAATCCAGGATAAGGGATAAGGAGGGCTGTGCTGGTTCAGCTCCTTTAGCCTGGATCCAGGAGCAATACCTTTTCCACTTGTCAGCATAGGATTTTCTAGTGCTGGGACATCTGGCTTCACATATAACGTCCAAGACTTGTTTGCTTAGGCTGGCCACTGGAGGAGAGGTCAAGGAATAAGTCAGGCTGCCAGGTTCAGGGTCTGCAATTGTGGATGCAAGAATTCTTCCTTCTACTGGGTCAGGAGAGTTGAAATCTGAGGAAGGTGCCATGGAGGCAACGGTGACAGACTGTGCAGAAGTGGGTACCACTGGCGTGGCCAGTCTGGGGCAATTAGGATTACTCTTGGTTTTTCCTCCCTTATTTTGAGTAGTACCCCTGTAAAAAGAGGTAGAGGGGGGGAATGCATAGATGGAGAGGTTTACCCATTGGAAATATACGGCATCCACTTTCCAGGCCTTGCTGTGAGGTTCCCTGGTGCAGAATTTGCTGAGCTGGTGGTTGTTGTGGGAGGCAAATAGGTCCACCTTCGGGATACCCCATTTCTGAGTTACGAGGCTGAAGGTGTTGTGGTTTAAATGCCACTCGTGTGGGTCTATGAGATTTCTGCTTAAGTTGTCTGCCAGAGAGTTTTGGTTGCCTGGCAGGAATTGTGCTAGCAGGTGAATTTGCATGGCTGAAGCCGTGTGTCAAAGGGTCATGGCTAGCCTGTAGAGTGAATAAAAGTGAGTTCTTCCCTGCTTGTTGATGTACCACATCACTGTGGTGTCTGTTTTGATTAGTAGAGGCCCCGGAGAGAGTAGGGGTCTGAAAGCTGTCAGAGCATGCTGAACAGCTAGCATCTCTTTCTGGTTGATGTGCAGATGTATTTGATTTGGGCTCCAGTGGCCCTGAATGCACCTGCCGTCCAGGTCCGTACCCCAGGCATAGTCTCATGTGTCTGTGGTTAGGGTGTGGGGGGCATGGGGTTGTGAAAAGGGAAGGTCCTTGTTGTGGTAGCATGCTGCTGCCCACCAAAGAAAATCTTTCCTTAGACAAGTTGTAGTTTCCAGGTCCTGAGACTGTTGACACCAAAGGCTTTTTAAGTACCACTGAAGTTTCCTCATATGCAGTCTGGCATATGGAATTACTAAAATGCAGGAGGCCATGAACCCTAGAGCTTGCAGGAGTTTCCTTGCGGATAACTGGTTTCTGGTAGCTAGTTCAGAGAAGTAGCCTGTCAGGTAGGCTTGTTTTTCTGGAGTAAGGAATGCCATCTGGGATGTTGTGACCAGGCTTGCTCCCAGGAATACAATTTTCTGACTGGGGACTAGTTTGGATTTCTTTTCGTTTACAGTGTACCTCAGTGAGGTCAGTAGGTCCTTTATAAAGGTCAGGTGCTGCAACAGCTTCTCCTGACTGTCTGCCTGAATCAGGCAGTCATCTAAGTAGGGGTAAATTTAAATATTTCTTTGTCTGCAAAAAGCAATGGCTGGAGCCAGGCATTTTGTGAAAACTCTGGGAGCAGTGGATAAGCTAAAGGAAAATGCAGAGAACTGATAGTGCATAGATCCTGCCCTGAAACGCAGAGTCCCTGACTGGGATGTGCAGATAGGCCTCTTTTAGGTCTAGGGTGGCTAAGCAAGCATCTTTGGATAGCATAGGAAGAAGCTGCTGGAGGGTGAGCATTTTGAATTTTGGTATCACCAGGAAGGTGCTTAGAATTGATCGATCTAGGATTGGGCACCAGGTGCCCTCTTTTCTGGGTACCAGGAAAATTCTAGAATAGAAACCTTGGCCTGTCTGGTCTGCAGGAACAGGCTGTATTTCCCTCATGGAGAGTAGAGCATGAACTTGGTTTTGCGCCACTGCCCACTGGTTTGGAGAAAGATCTGGGAACCCTTTTGGAGTTGGTAGTGTGTGGAAATAAAATGTGTACTCCTGGGACACTATGTTGAGGACCCATTGGTTGTTGGTGATGGAGGTTCAGTTTTTTGCATGGGAGATAAGTTTTCCTCCTAGGGGCACAAGCAGGTGGGCAGAGGTAAGGGCTGGAGTTGAAAAGTCATTGTGAGTTCTTGCCATAAGGGGGTGGCTTAGCACTCCATGTTTTAGAAGTGGAGGTACTCCATTGCTTAGATCTCTGCATTCCCTGGGAGTGCTGTCTGGGGGGGTCTGCTTCCCCTAGGTCTAGTCTGAGCCAGCCTTGAGGGGGCTTTAAAGGACCAATGCTAGGAGGGGCAATGCCTACTGAATCTTGGAGGCTGGACTTGCAAAACGTCTTTAACTGTCTGCATAGATTTAGCTGTTTCTTCCATCTTTTTTAAAACCTCTTCTGCCTTGGTGCCAAACGAATTGCCTTTGTCCAATGGTGTGTCCAGTAATTTTGATTTGACATTGTCTGGCAAGGTCTGTTCCTTAAGCCAAGCATGCCTTCTAAGTACAGAACCTGTGACTGCTCCCCTGCAGGATGCTTCAAGAGCGGCCAGCCCACACTGCAGGGTATGCTTAGTAACTTGGTTTGCTCCTGTAATTCTTTATCTTCTGCACAAGCTGGAAAGGTAGATAATTTTTGTTTAAGAAGTTCCATTGTATGTTGTTGGTATTTCAACATGAAGAACTGACATTTTAATGCTCTAATGGCAAGAGTTGCAGAGGTGTATGCTTTTTTACCCCATCTGTCTAAAGCTCGAGAATCCCTGTCCAAAGGGGTGGGATTCTTAGCTGTGTTTGCTTTTCTTCCTTTAGGTCCCTGGGAGATGACCTCTGGGTCAGCAGAAGGATTTCTGAAAAGAAATTTGTGTGAGTCAGGGACTCTAATACCTGTCAGGTTTTCTGGGAGCAGGTGGTAGGGTGTCAGGAGTTAAACTGGATTCCATGAAAACATCATCCACAACATCCAGGACTGGAAGAATAGCTAAGGGTCTGTGCTGTGGTAAATCTAAAAATTCCCTGAGTCTCTTTTTGGACTGAGGATAATTCGGGTATTCCCAATGGAAATGCTCTCTCAAAGTATGTAGGGTTTCACCAAAAGAAAAATCCTCTGGAAGAGAGGCAGAAGGAATGGATTCCTCTGCATCTGAATCTTCGTAAGCAGACAAGGGCATGTCTTCATAATCAGAAATCTCAGAGTCATCGGACTCCTGGTCAGATAAAGCTGCTGGGGACAAGTCTCTTTTTCTTTTAAAAGGGGTAGGCTAGCTTCCCCTAATAAGTATGATAAGGTCTTCCGTCATTTTAAGCATTTGAGATTGAGGCAAGGAAGCAGGTGCTTGAGCTTGGATTGTTGTTTTTTTAGGCGTAGTTCATACCCTGGGTCTTAGAAACTCGGTAGTTTTAGAAAGAACTGAAGACGTGAAAGAAGTCATCAGTTTGTTTCGAAAATCGGTAGTGCAAAGAACTTCCTCGGAAGCCATGCCTGCTCAGAGGCTCCGGACCCATCCAAGGTAGAGACATCAGCAGGATCCTTAGTCGAAGAAGTCTCTTATGGCATACCGGACTCCAAACGTGTCTCGATAGTGGCCTGCAAATCCACTGAAGCGGGCATCAGGGGCTGCGAAAGCACCTCACTGAGTACCAGCTAACCGGCGACTAGCTTAACAGAAGCGTCGTCAGCAGTTTTGGACCTGTGCTGTCTGTCTCTGTCTTTATCCTTACATTTTTTCAGAAGATCGGTAGTCGGATGGCTTACTGAAGCCATTTTGGAATACGGAGATCGAGAGCGAAAGTATTTAGCTACGATAAGGGCCGATGACGTACAGTTCTGGCATTGAACAAAGCACAAAACCGACAGTGAGGGACATCGTGGTCTGGGCCTAAACAGGTGACGCAGTAAGAATGGAAATCTCGGTGTGTTATTTGCTTTCCACAGGCGAGACAATTGTTAAATTTTTCTGACATCGGTTAGAGCAAGAAAAAAGGATCCCTAACGGGGTACTTAGCTTTAGAAGACTTCAACTTCAAATTCGGAAGTGAAAACTCAGGTAGCGGCTGACCGGCACTCGTGCGAACTGCTTCGGCTTCGGGCTCCTCGGCAAGAAAGACTGATGTAATGGCGTTGGCTGCCTGTTTTTATACCACTGATGACCTGAAGTCAGTCCTGGAGCTACAGCAACCGATGCAAAAATACTAAGCCTCTGGTATTCGGGCCGACTGAGGGCTACCCCGGCAGGATAACACAAGTGTGATGACTGCAACAGTGAAACACAACACTGATTATGCAGGGAGCATGGACTGAGGGGGGACACAGAGGGGGTCATATAGTTAGCCATGATATAAGAGGTTTTGTAAGTTGGATATAGAGGACTGCGGGGGGCATTAAATTGTCTAATGAGTCTGGAGGTGGAAATTTTTGTTAAGAACATGGAGACACAGCCATCTTTAATGCCTTAATTTAATTTGGCAGGCCTGATCCTGTAGTAAGGACTGAAACCCTGCACTGATGGACTGGTCTCAGTGGTAATGAACCAGGTGTATTTGGGAATGCATGTGTCTATGTTTTCTGGGGTAAGGAATTTATATATACACATACAGAGAGACAGATATATAGATACATATTAATAGTGCTTTGCTGCATGCATACTTTCTGGTTTGTTCTTACTGCATTCATATGTTTACCCGCACGAGATAAGCAGACATTGGAACAGTATCTCAATTATTACAGGTTGGAAGAATGCATCTGAACAAAGAGCACTTCCAGCTAACAGAGGTGCCTTTGTTATTAAGCTGTGGTTTAGATGGACAGCTATTTCTACAATGAATACATAAATATCTACCCGTTTTACTGTTTCTGAGTGAACCATATCTGCATGTTTAAATGTATTTTGTGGAGGAACTGTGGTACCCCATAAAGCAGGGTTTGTGAGGCTAACTGGATGGACCTTTAGTAAATGTGTAATTAAGACAGTCCATATTTTCACTGGACTTGGGGAGTGGCTCATCACTTCTCCCTGCTTCTCATCAGACTGATAAGCACATGTCTAGCAGTACATTCGATAGCACGTAAGTGGCATCTGTCAGAAACGTCTACGGTGGAATGAAGAGATCAATGAACTTCATTTGTTCTTGGCAGAATTGGAAAGTCGGGCAGGCAAGCGTTGGGGTTACTGGTCACTCACCATTGCCGTAATCCTGGTGACTGTGAAAGCGAAGGATTGGACAAAGCTACAAAGGAGCATTACTGGTTTCAATCTGGTAGGTTGTAAAAGGATGAGAGCGTATAACAGAGGAATTATCTTTTTTGTTAATATAGGGAAAATGCAGTGACAGTACTGAAGTGGCAGTTCATCAGTGGGGGGCACAGCCCTTGTGTATGACTATGTGTGCACACATGCATGTCCACTAGTATACAACATTGCTGAAGTCAATTAAAATGTTGCAGAACACTTAGTATATGCATAAGCATATTATAAATGTGAAACACATTCTATTTTTTTTTACCTGTGACATTTGCCTTCTTTTTCCTGATCACCCTGTGGGGAAGGTGGCATGCTTATTAAAACTGCCTTGCAATGAAAGTGATGGGGGAGGTGATCGTGGTACTTCTACATACCCTAGAGTGAGATAAGCTAATGCAAGGGCCAAATACTTTTAGCTAGATGAACGCAGTGGTGCATGGCTATAATCTGATAAATGTTAGTTCAGCTAATGCATTTATCCTCTTAGCAGATCCAACTTTCCCTATTGATTTTCTGTCAATCAGCTTATCAGTTTGTCCAGGACAAATACATGTAAAGTTTTAAAACACATCTAAACGAGATATACATCATAAAGCCTTGCAACAAATGTAGCTTAAAAACATCTCTGCAACCATCACCAAAATTTCACCGTTAACAGAAATACTGAACAATCTGAATTTCCTGAATGGAGTGTGAGTGACCATTAAAACCCATAACATTTATTGTCAAAATGCTGACCACTACTGCAGCATGAAGGTAGGTCAATACCAATACCATCTGATTTCATCTATGCCCAAATTACAACATAATGTTGGAAAACAAGCAGAAAGCATGAAAACAGAAAAGCAGTGGAATTGTGCCTTTATGAATATTTGTTGAAAATATATCACTCCCTGGTAAATTACAACAACATACTAATGCCAAGTGGTTCTATCAGCAAAGGTCAACAGAAATGAGCCTGAGATTACTCACAAAACAATGGCAGTGGAATTACAAAAGATCTGTCCTGTTTTCAAAAAATGAGCCTGAGATTACTCACAAAACAATGGCAGTGGAATTACAAAAGATCTGTCTTGTTTTCAAAGTAATAACTCTAATGTCAATTTTTCTTTCAGAAGTTCCTGTTTAATTTTTACTGAATGAGATGTGTTCTCAGTTATACATAAGCAAGTGCTGTATAATCTTTTCACCTCTGCATATTCTGACTAATAATACTTCATAACATTATCATACTTTGGAGGTAAATAAACCCAAAGCTAGAAAAACTAAGTGACTAAACACATTTTCCACACAATACACAATTCTGGTACCCTCTCAAAAGAGTTTCATGACACTGACAAATCAAAACGCATCAGAGTGCACACCTTGCAGAGAAATTACTCCAAAGTACCCTCATTTTGTCATGTCAATCAAAATACCAACTTTTTGTATGTACTCTGCAGCAAATATTTGCTTTGCAGACTGCTGGGAATGTGCTGGCAAGACCACATACAAACATACAACGTAAAAGTACTTTTTTCCACTGCACATATGAATACTGTTCATTGCTTTGTGATATAGTATTTTGCAAGTACTTCTAACATAGTGTACACATTTATGTGCAAGCAAATGGTATGTAAGGCCATGAGTGCTCTCACAATGAGGACCAGAAACCGCATTTTATATCAGGAATAAGCTGTTGTGTGTAATAAGTGCAAGTGCTTACACATGTGAACTTCACTGATTCATACATGATCCTTACTCGGATGGCCTTGATATGTAGCTGACTACCTTTAATAAGAGTCCCCAGTTCTTTCCATCACTGACCTGAAGTCTGATATTTCAAGTGTTCAGTAAACAGTACCATCTCACTTAGCTGTTGAATTCTTAAACCAGGCTTTCCAGGCTTTACAACTACATGGAAACAGATTTCCTCCATCAACCTGAAAGGCACTTTCGAAGCTACATTAAAACATTAAGACTACTTCCACTGCTATGACACATTCCTGGTTTCATGGCTACGTTGTTAATAAAAGATCCTAGTAACAGTCCATCCGCAGGGCAGCTGTGGCTCGCTTTTTTTCTGAATTTCAGTATTTCAATAAATAACTTCACAATGAAACAAAAACACTAAGTATTAGACAAGTGTGCATATTTCAAACTTTAAAAATCACATCAACAATTTAAATTTCTTCAGTACCCTATATGCACTGATATTCTAGACTCCCTATTGAAATATCAGCACTCTTCTTCTTCTGGCTTTTTCCGGTTAGGGGTCGCCACAGCGGATCACCTGTCTGCTCATGATTGGCAATGGAGTTTTACGGTGTCGAGTTGCCAGCCCGGCGCCCAACATTCCACAGAAAGCACACACACACACATGCACTCACATCTAGGGCCAATTTAGAGTGTCCAATCCACCTACAGCATGTCTTTGGGATGTGGGAGGAAACTGCAGCACCCGGAGGGCATGCAGACTCCGCACAGAAGGCACCCCAGCCGAGGATCGAACCAGAGAACCTCTTGCTGTGAGGAGGCAATGCTAACCGCTGCCGCCCTAAATATCAACACTCAAAATGTAGAAAAAAAAAAATCTGAAAACCAAGAGAAGACAGAATTTCAAAAACTGCTCTTTTCCCTAAAACTTCTTTTGGCAGGCAGAGCAAGCACCCGTACCCCTTGAATTTGTATATACCAACTCCAAGACTGCCATAGCTCTGAGAAAAGGGAATATTCCAAGAAATAGCATCTCAGACTTAGTATATGTAAGACCGATCTTTCGGCCATTCAGTCAATTCATTTTTGGGACTTGCTTTAGTGGGTCCCAGCATTTCAAATGGCTACCATTTTTTCGTATGTACAGATTCGTCCTCCTCTCTAATTCACTTGCCTCCCACCCTCCCCCCGCTGGCTGACATGATGGTGCTGCTGTTGTTTTCTATGACTTTATCAATACCACACACGCTGGACAATTTTATAACTACAACATTATAACTTGCCTCAGCTTTGACAACACACGCTGACCAGTTAAGCACAAGTATATTGCTCCATTCTCATTTACAACGCAAATACTCCCATCAACACAAACACTGATACTTATGAACATGATGTAATGTTCTTACCATCACACCACTAGTATTGCCTTAAGAAAATTAACTGGTACATTTTGATAACCTACCTTAATCAGTCTTCACGCCTCTACCGTATTCCTGCTGTCCATCCCACTTTTATGGACTTACTACTGCCCCCTCAAGGCTTGCAGCATCTTTAAAAGTGGCTACTGAAACATACAACTTGCTAACAAATTGAATATATACATGTGTGAGAGGTTTAGCAATGTGTCAATCAGTATTGGGGAGCTATCACAAGCTTTTAAACATATTATCATTTCCTTACTAAATTCCGCGGTGGTGGTGCTGTGCTAGCATTGTAGCCTCACAGTAAGACGCTGACTGGTTTGACTCTCAGCTAGAGCGTCTTCTGTGTGGAGACATGCGTGAATGGGCATACCTTCGTTGAAGGTTGTGCATTACGGCTGCCAACTCAGCACATAAAAATTAACTGCCAATTATTAGCGGACCGGAGTTCCGCTGTGGCAACCCCTAACCGGGAAAAGCTGAAAGACACAACAACATTTCCTTACTAAAAATCCCCCAAACCCTCTGGTCTCAAAGACGTCAGACCCATTTATAACATATGTCCTATAACATAAATCTTCACAGAACTCCTGTATATGCAACTTTTAACCAATATTAAAAAATACGGTCTCTTCTGTTATCAACAGCATGGTTTTAGCAATTCATTTAGGAACACGACAGCAGTAGCTGCAGCTGCAAACATTTTGTATAACAATGTGAGCAATGAATGTATTACTGCAAGAGATTTTATTGACCTAACTGGGGTATTTAATACAATGAACCACTCTCTCATTTCAAAAACTGGTCAAATTAAACTTTGCAGAAGAAGCAATTGAATGGTTCCATAACTACCTAAAAGACACGAAATTCTAAGTATACTTACATAGCACTTTCTCCGAATTTGGAAACTAAACAGTGGAGTTTTATAAGGGTCTATCCTCGAACCCCTACTTTCCTCCATTTTTAAATTACATCATTTTGTACCTACAAAACCTAAAGCTTATAATGTACATAGATGGCATTCATATCATAGCATCCAACAAAACAATCCAGTCTTCACAACACAATCTTCAATCAAACTTCAATAAACTAACCACTTGACTTTATGACAACAAACTGTTACTAATATAAAAAAAAAATAGTGTAATGCTCTTTTCCACTCCTCAAAAGCTAGACACTCACCCCCCAAAAAAAATTAAAGTACTGCAGAATAAAGGGAATCTCACAGAACAAACAGAGGCACAACTGCAGAGTGCTAACAAAAAAATAAGGGGTGCCTGGATAATATGCATGAGTTTTGAAAGATTGCTGTTAAGCAACTATTTTTTGGCAATAACTTCAAAACACAAAAACTTTTAATACAAAGACTTGGGCAACAGAAAGAAGAAAGAGTTGTTGACAAACTCAGGGAGCTTATAATAAGAAAAATAACCAGAAATTCTGTAGAGGTATTAGAGATATTTTATGAAAATATGTATAAAGCAGAGAATTAAGGAAATCAAAAAAGAACACAAATGGAAATATTTATGGAAGACTTAAGTGTGCCAAGGTTAGAGGCACATGAGGCTCAACAATTATCAGTTAAGCTAGGGGGAGATTAAATAAAAATGGTGATGTATAATCAATGTGCAGGAAAGTATCCAGGAATAGATGGTATTCCTGTGGAAGTTCGGAAGTTAGAAGGGAAAAAAGTGATAAAGATCTGTGAGGTTTTGTTTAACAGTATTTTAAAAGGAGGGGAAAAGTACAGTTGTGTACACTTGCCATAAATGTAGATGTTTGAATATATTCACTGTTGCAGTCATCACATTTGGGTTATCTGCTTGCAGTAGCCCTCAGTCGGCCTGATTATCAAAGTCTTGGGTCCTGCGTTGGTTGCTGTCTCATCTTCCGTGACGTCAGGTAGTCAGGGGTATAAAGCATGAAGCCAACACCATTTTATCAGTTTTTCTTGCCCCAGATGTCAAGTGCCCCCATAATGGGAAGCAATTATATACCAAGTTACACCTCCAACAAAAAGCAAATTCACCAGAAAGCTTTAAACATAGTAAACAAGAATAGAGGTATAGACAAAAGAAGTCAGGGGGCTGGAGGGAGGGTAACCAGTTCTGCAACAGTGAATACACTTGAACATCTACATTTATGGTACACAATTGTACTATATTCTTCGTGTTTCACTGTTGCAGTCATCACACTTGGGTAGATTCCCAAAGCTAAGGATGGGAGGAGGTGATTAGATAGCATTAGGACCAGCTATAAGGCCCTGCAAGACTGCAGTGGCAAAGCCAGCTCTGGATTTAGAAAAAATTGGCAAGTGGTAATGCTTGGTGAAGATATGTACAGAACTCCAGGTAGCAACATCTAGGATGTTCCTGGTAGGGACACCTCTGAGAAAGGCTGTAGAGGTAGATGCAGCCCTGGTTGAATGTGGTCTTATCCCGTGTGGGGTAGGTTTTCCATGGTGCTTATAGCAGAAATTAATGCAATGGCCTATCCTCTTAGAAATAGCTTTCCTCTCTGCCCCTGCAGCAAATGCAACCAGCAGCTGTTCAGATTTGCTGAGAAGTTTAGTCCTGTCCAAGTAAAATCTAAGTTGTCTGTGCACGTCCAAGTAGTGTAGTATTCGTTCCCCTTTGTTCTGTGGATTAGAAAGGAAGGTTGGCAAATGAATGGACTGATTAAGGGCCACACTGGTTACCACCTAAGGCATGAAGGAGGGATTGGTCCTGAGGGACATCCTGTCTGCATGAAAGATAATGAAAGGCTCCACAGCCATGAGGGTCTGTAATTCAACTCTGCACTTGTGGCTGGCTCGAAGGGAGGTACAACGAGCTTTACCAGTACAAAGTTGAGGTCTCAGGCTGGAGTAGGGGCTCTCCTGGGTAGTCTGAAGTTTTTGGCCCCTCTGAGGAATTGCTTCAGCAGTGGATGAGAGAAGAGGGATGGTTCTGTATTGTAATGAGCTGAAATGGCTGAGGCATGAATTTTGATGGAGGAAAAGGAAAGGCCCTTGTGAAGCATCTCAGTTAAGAAACGAAGAATCTGAGGTAAACTGGGTGCTGCTGTGCCCATCTCATGAGTCTGGCTCCAGGAACATAATCTTTTCCATTTTTCAGCATAGGATTTTCTAGTACTAGGCCTCCTTGCCTCCAGAATGACATCCATCACTTGCTTACTGAGGGATGGGAATGGAGAGATCAGGTAATTAGCCAGGCTGCCAAGTTAAAGTTTGAAGCTGTGGGTGCAGAATCTGGCCCTCCTGCTGAGACAGCAGAGCAGGGGTCTGAGGCAGGTGCCATGGTGGCAACAGTGACACACTGTGCAAGAGGGGGTACCAGTGTTGGCGTGGCCAGTCTGGTGCAATCAGAACTGTCCTTGATTTGTACTGTTTGATCTTTAGTAGTACCATGGAGAGGAAGAGGGGGAAAGGCATAAACTGATAGGTTTTTCCAAGTGAAGGAAAAAGCATCCAGTTTCCAAGCTTGTTTGTGGGGAGTCCTTGTGCAGAATTTGTCCAACTGGTAGTTCTGGGGGGAGGCAAAAAGGTCTATCTCTGGGCTCCCCCATTTGTTTCTCAACATGTTGAATATCTTTGGTTCCAGTTTCCACTCATGTGGGTCCATGAGATTTCTGCTTAGGACTTCTGCCAGTGTGTGTAGCTTTCCTGGCAGGAACTGAGCCTGTAGGTGAACTTTGTAGTTCAAGGCTGTGTTCCACATAGCCATGGCTAGTCTGCAGAGAGGGTATGAGTAGGTTCCCCCTGCTTGTTTATGTACCACATAACAGTGGTGCTGTCCGTCTTTACCAATAATTGTCCTGGAAGTATGTGGTCCTTGAAGGCTGTCAGAGCATACTGTACAGCTAACATTTCTTTTTGATTGATATGCAGGTGCATTTTACTTGGGTTCCATTTTCTCTGAATGCACTGCCCTGCCAAGTGAGCCCCCCAAGTATAGTCTGATGCGTCTGTTGTTAGGGTTTGGGCGGCAGGGGGTAGAGTGAATGACAGTCCCTTGTTTTGGTGGCAGGCCTCTGCTCACCAAAGGAACTCTATCTGTAGACAAGGTATGATAGGAATCATCAATTCTAGATCCTGAGAATGTTGACACTGTAGGCTTTTTAGATACCAATGTAGTTTCCTCATATGCAGTCTTGCATATGGAATTAGTAGAATGCAGGAGACCATGAACCCTAGGGCTTGCAGATAGCTGGGTCTTTGTGGCCAGTAGTTTGAAGTAGGCTGTCAAATGAACTTTTTTCTCTGGCGTGAGGTAGGCCATCTGGGAAGTTGTATTCAAGCTTGCTCCCAGGAATATCATTTGTTGGCAGGGTACAAGATGTGATTTATTTTCGTTTATGGTGTACCCCAGAGAAGTTAGCAATTTCTTTACAAATGCCAGATGATTTAATAGTATGTCCTGGCTTTCTGCCTGAATTAGACAATCGTCCAGGTATGGGTATATTTGAACATTTCTTTGCCTGCATAATGCAATGACTGGAGCTAGGCACTTTGTGAATACCCTGGGTGCAGTAGATATGCCAAAGGGCATTGCAGAGAACTGATAGTGCATGTAGCCTGCTTTGAAGCGTATGTATCTTCTGCAAGATTCCCTTACTGGGATGTGCAGGTAGGCTTCCTTTAAATCCAGTGTTGCCAACCAGGCATCCTTGTCTAGCATAGGAAGCAGCTGGTGAAGAGTTAGCATCTTGAATTTTGTGATCACCAAAAATGTGTTTAGGATAGATAGGTCCAGGATAGGACATCAGGAGTTGTCTTTTCTGGGCACCAGGAAAAGTCTTGAGTAGAAACCCTGTCCCCATTCCTCTTCTGGGACAGGTTGAATAGCCCTGATACTTAAGAGAGAGAGAACTTGCTTTTGAGCCTCTGCCCACTGATTTGGGGGTAGATCTGGCCAACCGTTTAGGGTTGTTAAGGAGTGGAAGTGGAATCTGTATCTTTGGGAAACTATATTTAAAACCCATTTGTCCTGAGTAATGAGTTCCCAATTTTTTGCCTGCAGGGCAATCTTTCCCCCAAAGGAACAGTCAGTTGTGCAGGGCTTGGAAGTTTTTTAAAGTTAAGTCATTGAGACAGTTTACCATGGGGGGGGGGGGTCTTACTACTCCCTGCTTTGGAAGTGGGAGCCTCCCACTGCGTACACCTGTGAGTACCTTGGGACTGAAGCCTGGGTGTTCTGCTGGTTCTGGGTTTGGACTGAGAAGGCCTGGAAGAGGCAGGAAAGGACCAATTCTTAGAGGGCCAATGCCTACTAAATCTGTGAGGCTGTACTTGCAGGAAATCTTTAACAGTTTGCATAGATTTACCTTTTCCTCCATCTTTTTAAGAACGTCTTCTGCTTTGTTGCCAAACAGGCAGTCTTGGTTTAAGGGAGCATCCAGCAATTTAACTTTAACATGATCTAGCAAAGATTGCTCCTTAAGCCAAGCATGCCTTCTAAGTACAAACCCAGTGACAGCAGCCCTGCAAGTTGCCTCTAATGAATCAAAACCACATTGCAAAGTATGTTTTCCAACTTGTTCAGCGGAATGCATTCAATCCTGTAAATCTTTATTTTCAGCACAGTCAGGAATCAACATCATTTTCTGTTTAAGCAATCCAAAAATATGCTGCTGATACTTTAACATATGAAATTGGCAGTTTAAGGCCCTAATGGCCAAGGTTGTAGAAATGTATACCTTCTTACCCCATCTATCCAGCGCCCTAGAATCTCTATCAGAGGGGGTAGGATTTTTGGCAGTAGTAGCCTTAATGCCCTTGGGTCCCTGTGAAATGGTCTCAGGATCCGCAGTAGGATTTTTAAAGAGGAACTTATGAGAGTCAGGAACCCTGTAATACCTATCAGGTTTTCTGGGAGCAGGAGGTAAAGAGTCAGGGGCCAAGCTAGATTCCGAGAAGGCATATCATCAACAATGTCTAGTACAGGAGGGATAGCTAAAGGCCTGCGTTGGGGCAGGAGTAAGAAATCCCTAAGCCTCTTTTTAGAGTCAGAGTAATCCTGGCTTTCTCAGTGAAAATGCTCCCTAAGAGTATGCAAGGTTTCACCAAAAGAGAAATCCTCTGGAGGAGAAGCAGAGGGAATGGAGTCCTCTGCATCAGAATACTCATAGGTAGATAAGGGTAAATCCTGGTCATCAGAGGAAACAGAAATTTCAGAGTCCTGATCAGAAGGAAACTCAGTCCTAGGTCTCTTAGGGGGGAAGAGTGTCTTCCCCTGATTAGAGTAATAAAGTCTTCAGTCATTCTTATCATTTGTTTTTTATGCATAGAGACCTGATCATGTGGTCTGGGCGTCGGTTTTCTAGGCATGGATTGAGTTTTAGGCCTTGAAGAAGAAGATGGCGTCGGTTTAATATGCAAGTCAGTAGGCCTGAATACACCCTCAGAAGCCGGTGCCTGCACAGCGGCTCCGGACCCATCCAAGGTAGAGACATCCGCAGGTTCCACAGTTGAAGAAGCATCTCGTGGCATACCAGACTCCGAATGGGTCTCAGTAGAGGTTTGCGAATCTGAAGTAGCGGGTATCAGGGGCTGCGAAAGCACCTCACTGAGTACTGGCGAACTGGCGACTAGCTTAGGAGAAGCATTGTCAGCAGCTTTGGACCTATGCGGTCTGTCTCTGTCTGTATCTTTGCGTTTTTTTGGAATGTCAGTAGTCAGGTGGCTTACCGAAGCCATTTCTGGATAATTGAACCGAGTACCAAAATATTTAGAAGTGTAAATAAACTGACGACAAATAGTTTGTTGTTTAAATAAGGCACAAAACCAACAGCGAGGTACGTCGTGGTCTGGGCCTAAGCAAGGAATGCAGTACGAATGAAAATCTTTATGAGGTATTTGCTTTCCACAAGAAATATAATTAACTTTTACTGACATCAGTTTAGAGCAAGAAAAAGTTTCCCCAATGGGGTACTTAGCTTAGTTGAAGACTTTAGTTCTGAAACTCGAAAACGAAAATTTCAGGAGACAGCCGACTGGCACTTGCGAACTGCTTCTGCTTCGGGCACTGCATGGCAAGAAAGACTGATAAAATGCGTTGGCTGCATGCTTTATACCCCTGACTACCTGATGTCACGGAAGATGAGACAACAACTGATGCAGGACCCAAGACTTTGATAATCGGGCCAACTGAGGGCTATCGCAAGCAGATAACCCAAATGTGATGACTGCAACAGTGAAACATGAAGAACATCAGCAGCATATTGGTAGAACGCTGTGGTAGCTGTAATATCTAAAGATCGTAAAGACCCATCAGACCAAGCTTTATAGAGACCCATTTCAATTTTAATCCATGATTAGAAAGTGATTAGAAAGTACTTGTGTCTATACTAGCTAAAAGAATGGGAAAGGTGATGGCAACATTGCTAGATATGGATCAATGTGCTTTTGTGGGGAGAAGGCAAACATTTGACAGCATAAATTAAACAATGATAATCCTGAGGGGAGCAGCATGTAAGAAAATACTGCTGTTGTTGGTGGGTCTTGGTTGAATGAAAGCATTCAACAAAGTAAGCTAGGCTTTTATGAGTAGGGCAATGGAGGCATCTACATTCCCTGACACAATAATAACATTAATTAGGAGGAACGGAGGCAAGAATTAACATGGGATAGTTCATCTCAGTTAAGCTGTGTCTGAACAGAAGAACCACAGGGATGTCCTCTTGCCTCTTTGTTAACTTACTTTATGTTTAGAGCCATTGTCAAAGAAAATAAGGGACTCAGAAATTCAAGGATGTAATTAGCATGGTAATCAAGAAAAGTTAGCTTTATTAGCAGATGATATTATTGGGTCTATATCAGAAGACCGAATGGAAAAAATATCGAACGGCAAAACAGCGAAAAGACCAGACCTCGAAGTGCTGTTTGCCAGAGTGTAGTACAGTGAAGATTGGAATATTTGCCCTTTCCTCACTGTAGTGCGATCTCGGAGTTGGTATATTTATTTAGTGGGGGGGGTGCAGCCCCTAACAATAGCAAGTTCGAGGTCCGGTCTTTTTGCTGTTTTGCCATTCGATATTTTTTCCATTTGGTCTTCTGATATAGACCCATATTATTTTGTACCCGATAAATCCAGAAAAGGACATTTTAGTGTTATGGAAAATGTTGAGACAGTTTTAAGTCTTTTCAGAATATAAAATGAATGAAGATAAAACAAAGGCTATAACTGTAAATTATGAACCCACACATGAATGAGTCCAGCACTGCCCATACTTATGGGCACTCGATAGGAATTACTTAGATGGATTGAAAAGGCTTCTGTTATGGCAGCTAACAATATGTGGGAAGACACGAAACAAAAGATGATACGAAAAACTGAGAAATTGGAAACTCTTGTTTATGGCTATGGATACCATGATGCAAGCAGTGTAAATGTTTCAGACCCTTTGGTTTTACATACAGTCAGGCTATTTTTATCAACCAGAGAAGTTGTTGAAAATAATAAAGAGTTAAAGGAATTTATCTGTGAGGGGAAGAGGGCAAGAGTTAAGTGGGATAAAATGATCCTTTGAATACAGCAAGCTAGTTTAGGATTACCTGATCTGAAGGGATAATTCAGAGTTTCACAATTAAGGCTCATATATGTAACGCAAGCAGAAATTTATAATTCAAAGTAGAAAGGGATGATGTTGAAGCAGGGGGACAATTGAAGCAATAGGGAGAGTGAGAACTTGCATGCAGGTCCATAAGGAGAGTAACAACAGCCTATACAGACTATTACACTCATAAAGTAGTAGAAAAGTACTGTAAGAACAAAGCCAACACGAGAATGGAGATTTTGCTGATACAGATGACTGCACGTAGGAGTACAGAGAATAGGCAAGACAGAACTGGAACTTACTGGAGAAAACTGGCAAAGGAACCAAGGTACTGGGAGCAAATAACTAGAGAGAGAAAAGTAACAGAATGGGATGAGGCCAAGACGACATCTGGACTGCTGGCTACAGACTGCCTTCCCTACTAGGGATTGATATCAGACTATAAGCAAAGAGAAAGGGATAGTGAAATCCTAAGCTAAAGACCTGCTCTGGTAGACTTTATACTTGAATGTAGAGTAGAAGCTACTGTTAAAAAAAGGATAACTAGTAAGATGTAAAATATTGCATAGCTATAAGAATCAATCAGTGGAAATTAGAGAAGGCTAGGACGTGAGATCGGATAAGCAATTCACTACGGAACAATCAGAGGACATATGTATGGCTCCCAAATATGCTACAAAGTCTAGAAGACTTGGCATTTTTGCTTGGAAATGTTTGCATAGGTATTTTTATACCCCAAGCAGACTTCAAAGAATTTTTCCTAAGGAAGATGGCAAATGTTAGAGGTATGACAGGGAAGAAAGAGGTAAATGGGAGAATATATTTTGGGAGTGTAATGAGTTGTCAGATTTTAAAAATTCTGTACAGAGTACTCTATCAGAAATATTGGGGGAGTAAATGGTGTAACTAAGGAAATGATTCTTTTGGGCTGGGACACAGCATATGAATTGCCTAGACAAAGCAAGGCCTTGTTAAGGTTAATTCAGATGGCTGCCAAAAAAAAGCAATTACTTGAAAATGGAAATCAAAGTCTAAACAAAGTGTATTTGCATTACTAAATATTGTAACAGAGATAAAACAAATGTAAGTGGGATCTTTAATAAAGAGAAGTAGCAAGTTATGTAAAAAAATGGAAACTGTAGAAACAATACACACAAAATAATGGTTTGGTGGAGGACAGATTTAAGGGAAGGCAGAAATTGAGCAATTTTTGTTATGTTACACTGATGATAGTAATAAAAACAGCATATGTAATGTATAATGTAGGTAAATGGAAATATGTCATTATAGTTTGGCAGTGATGGAAGTAATGTATTACAATATGTAATATATTACTGTAATATATTACAATTTCTAGTAACTAGTAATATAACTAGTTATTTTTTTCAAAATAGTAACTAGTAATAGTAATATATTACTTCTTTAGTAACTTAAATGTGAGTTACTTTTGCTTAAACAAGCGTTTCTCAACATGGGCAATATAGCCCCCTAAACAGTGATGGAAAACGTACAGGGTCCCTATACAGTATGAATTGTAATCAGATGTTAGGAGGTAATAGAGATTTTGAAGTGGCAATTTGGATAAAAAAATACAACATAATGTTGGCACAATAGATTTATAATAGATCATTAGAATTCATTTGGAGCAAAATGTACTTCATTTTTTTAGCACTGCAAGGAGGTCAAAGCTAATAATGACCAGACTCTGGCCCTGCCCTGGTACTATGGGACTCTCACCCACTAAAACATCCCCTAACACTGGGACAAACTCTAGCCTGCTAGAGGTCATATCCTTACCTTGCAGTATAATAAATGGCATTGGTTCTCCATACCACCGTCAATTGGAATCAAGTCATCAAATGAACATTTGACGGCTCAACCCACTGCACAAAGCAGCACTCTTCTGGTGGATCTATGATTAACCGTTTGTCTTGACAATTTTTTTTATGATCTACTTAAAATTCTTTTCGGGTTTCGATTTTTAGTTGCTGAAAATAGACAAAATGTGATTGTTTTTTATAGGTCTTGTGCTGCTGGCTAGTTTGATTTAATTATTATCTCTGACTCTCTCGGTATAAAGACTTTTCTTCTTCTCCTTTTGGCTGTGCCCTTTAGTGAACAGCAGAGTGGATCATCAGTCTGTAGAACAAGTGGCAGTGGAGTTTTACATTGTCGAGTTGTCAGCCCAATCTTCTTCAGAAGGCATGCACAAACTCACACCTAAGGCCAGTTTAGAATGTCTAATCCACATGCAGCATGTCTTGGGAATGTGGGAGGAAATCGGAATACCCTGAAGAAACCCCACTTCGAACACAGGAAGTGTAGATCATCGTGTGTGTGTGTTTTGTACCTTTAAAGCCAATGTAGGTCATGGTCACGTGCATAAAAAGCACTGAGCAGATGCAAACAAGAGTGCCATTTTGTGTAAGCAGCTGGAGTGAAAGCATATATGTGTGTAGCAGTCAGTCAGTTAGATAGTTTAAGTTTTATGTTCCAGTCATCCATCCTGATGTGTTTGTGTGTAATAAATATCCTAAACAAACACCCAGGCCTCATCATCTTATTTGAATACAAAATATGAGTGACATGATGTCAAAATGGGATCCGAAGTCAAAACTTCTTAAAACCATGAGGTGCACAGTCAGAAATGGAGGAATATACAATTGTGGTTCAAAAGACTCATAAACAGGTCAGAAAATACTTCCAGGTACTTAAACTCATTTAAATGATTTTTCCCTCGATGAATATAAAGTGAAGCATTCCAAACCAATTACTGAATAAACAAAATGTTCAAAATTGTGACATACTGAAAAAAGTACTTGGAATAATTATGAAAACATTTAAAATAATAATCAAATCGTATAAAATGTGTGAAAAAATGCAGTTGTTTTCTCTTTTTCAAAATGTAAATTTTTTTGACATTAACTAAATTTATTCAAAGTATCTAAAGTGTGAAAAGTGTTGGCAGTGTGTGCAGTATTACAGTGTAGTCTTTTCAAAGAGTTTGTTGTGCAGTTGAATATAATTACAAGTAACTGGTGAGTGTTTGACACTTATTTGGCATGGCAGAGAGATTTCACAGACCTGGTCCGCTTGTGTTTGATAATAACTTTGCAGAAAATTGGAGAATGTTTGATATTTTCATGCAGGCTGCTTTTTCTGATAAATATGCACATACAAAAGCATTTATTCTGCTCAATTTAGCTGGTTCAGAAGCCATTGAAAGAGAACATTCATTTGTGTATGCACCTGCTGTTTATGAAGAGGAGGGGGAAGACCGCCATATTGTGGTACAGGCTGAAATGCAGGAAGACACTGAGTGCTTAAAACATAAAGTTAGAGAAATGTGCAACACTCAAATTAATATTACAATGGAAAGCACATATTTTACACAAGAGATCAAAAGCCTGGTGAAACTTTTACAGCATATATAACTGACTTAAGAAACAAGGCAAAAACGTGCAGATTTGGTAATGTGAGAGATGAGTTGATAAAAAGACAAGCTTGTGTGTGGTGTTAATAATGAAGCAGTGAGAAAGATTTTGGTTTGAGACAGTGATTTAACTTTACGCAAAACCACAGAGATTTGTCAGATATATGAGCTTACAGAAAAGCACATGGATATGCTTACAAATGAGAAGAGCATGCTTGCAGCTTCTTCCAGCATGAATGTTGATAGTATGCAGCACGAGGTTAAGAGGTATAGGCCAAAGGGTGTGGCTCCTACAATGAAATCCATGATGGCTTTAGTAAAATCCAGGGCATATGCAGCAAACCTGATGGGTGATTTGGCAAAACCCATGGTAAATTTCATAGTCAACTGTCATAATTGTGGAGGCAGTCACGAACTAAACGAGAAAAGTGTTTAGCTTTTGGTCAGCAATGCCACAGATGTAAAAAGTGGAATCATTTCACAAAGCTTTGTGAATCTAAAGAGGCACATTCTTTTATTAAGAGAGGGCATTCCAAGAAACAAGTTGATCAAGTAGAAATCTGCGACACTACTTTTTATGTTAATGGTGTCGCTGTGCTTAAGGAAAAGATTAATGCAGTAGATTTGCTGGCAAAGAGCGACATATTTTGTACTGTACTTATTAATGGGAGACCTGTAGAGCTCAAAGTTGATTCTCAAAGTGCAATGTTATGTCAGCAGAAATGTTTGCTAAGGCAAAAGCTGGTGAAAAACTTGATTTGGCAAAGTGTGCAAAGCTTGTTGCTTATGGTGGTGAACTGATTCAAACCGAAGGCTCAGTAGTGCTTTCATGCTATCCTGCTGGGGACAGCCATGACTTGCAGTTTTACATAGTCAAAAGACAAGTGCAGTCATTGTTAGGCCTCAAAGATAGGACTGATTTAATTTAGTAAGGAAATCCACCATGTAAGCATCAACAACAATGAAGGTTTCACACAGAATATTTTTTCTGAATATGCTGATATTTTCAAAGATGGGCTTGGCAAACTCCCAGATGTGTACTCCATGCAGTTAGAGCACTAGATAAGCCCAGCTGTCAGACCAGCATGGAAGGTTCCAGTAGCAATGCAGGACAAAGTAAAAGCAGAGCTAGAGAGAATGGCACATTCAGGAGTAATGTCTCCAGTACAAGAACCAGCTGAATGGATATTCTCCATGGTAGAAGTTCATAAGAAAAGCTCAGATGACATTTGAATATGAATTGAGCCAAGAGAATTGAACAAAGCACTGAAATGACCTCATCATCCAATGCGTGCAGTTGAAGAAGTGGCTGCTCTCATGCCAAATGCCACTATTATTTCTGTCTTAGTTCATTTTGGCAGATTTTACTTGATCGAGAATCTTCCTTGCTAACCTCTTTCAATACACCATTTGGAAGGTATAGATTTTTCAGAATGCCATTTGGGATAAATTCTACCAATGAAGTCTTCCAACATGTGATGGAGCAATTTTTTTCTGATTATCCATGTGCTGTTATAGTAGATGATATTCTTGTAAGAAGCAATGGTGAAGCTGAACATGACAGAAACCTCAGAAAAGTTACAGATCATGCTCGTGAATCTTAAACTGAATCCTCAGAAATGTAAATTCAGCCTAAAAGAAGTTACTTATGTTGGTCATTTATTTACCAGTTCAGGCTTACAAGCAGATCCGTCCAAGCAAGCTGCAATTCTTGAGATGCCAGCTCCAAACAATGCCACATATTTACAATGTTTTCTTAGCATGGTCAACTATTTAGGCAAGTTCATTCCTGATATAAGTGAGCTTTAAGAACTGCTACAAGAGGTGAGACACAAGAATGTAACTTGGGCCTGGTTGAAACAACATCAAACAGCATTTGATGTCCTGAAACAGAAAATTGCCAATCCACTCACTTTGAGATATTATGATGCTCACAAACCTGTAAATATTTCCTGTGATGCTTTAGAATATGGTCTTGGTGTAAAAATTCTACAAGAGGGCAGACCAGTAGCCAATGCATCTAGAACTCTAACTCAAACTGAGATGCAGTATGCGCAAATTGAAAAAAGAGATTTTGGCAATAGTGTTTGAAAGTTTGAAGTTCAAAGATTATATTTATGGCCGACTATCCAGATTGAAACTGATCACCAACCTCTGGTTACTATTTTGAGAAACTCAATGCACACAGCTCCAGCTGGATTGCAACACATGATGTTAAAACTGTAAATGTACAATTTCAATATGATTTACACAAAATGCAAACTTCTTTATCTTGCTGATACTTTATCCAGATCACCCAGACAAACCAATGACCAGCATGACAATGAAAAAGCTGATTTTGAGGGTCTATATTACCAAATTGAATCCACAAATAACCAAACATCAAAATAGGACACATAAAGACCAAACTGCCAAAACTACAAATGGCCACTTCAGCAAATTTTTTTCCAGGGGAAAAAAATTGGTTGGCTGACCAAAATCCAAACAAACTGTCAAACCCTACAAAAGTGGGGGCTTTGCCTCCCAACCCCACCCCCAACTAAATATACTAACTCCGAGATCACTCTACAGTGGAGAAAAGGGCAAACTCCCGATGATGGCAAAGCTATTTTTTCCCCTGGGAAAAAAATCTGCTGAAGTGACCATTCATAGCTTTGGCAGTTTGATCTTTATGTGTTGCTTCTTTGGTGTTCAGTTATTTGCAGTTTCGCTTTGGTAATAGAGACCAGATTTTGAAGTCATGGAAGTGAGAAATATTTCTTCCACATATCTTGATGAGTTTAGAAATCACACAGCTGAACCATTTTATCAGTCATGTATGGCAAGCAAAATAATCTTGTTTACCACTGGAAGTACAGCAGTATTTTCCTTATTGAGGCAAGATTTCGATGGATGATGGTATCATCATGAAAGGTCCAAAAGTGGTAACTCCAAAATTCTTGCAACAAGAGTATATTAAAATCCTGCATCGAGGACACCCAGGAACTGATTTCTACCAAAAGAAGGGCGAGAGGACTAGTATTTTGGCCTTCTATGTCAAAAGATATTGAGAAGGAAATTTCAGCTTGTTCAATTTGTAACAGTACTAAACCACAACAACAAAAAGAATCACTTCAGCTGAACCAGATTCCTGAACTACCTTGGTAGACAGCAGCCACAGATATTTCCGAATGGAATGGTCAGCATTATTTGGTATTAGTTGAGTCTTATTCAAACTGGTTTGAGATTGACCTACTTCCTAACCTAACTTTCATTACGAAATTGAAGAGACATTTTTCTGTCCATGGTAGTCCGCACAAAGTCGTTTCTGACAATGGTGCACAGTTTACAAGTCAGCAGTTCAAAAGATTTGCTGAGACATGGGACTTTGTTCATGTTACTAGTAGTCCTGAGTATCTACAATCTAATGGCCTGGCTGAACGTGTAGCTCAAAGTGTGAAACAATTGTTGGAGAAATCCTAAAGAGATAAAACTGATATTTTTCTCAATTTGCTTAATCTCAGAAACATTCCTCGAGACAATTTATTTGGTTTACCTGCTCAGAGATTGATGTTGAGACAAACCAGAACTACACTACCAATCAGTATGAATTTGTTGATTTCAAGTGCTAAAAACAACAAAGCAGTAAAAGCTCAACTCATGAAAAAGCATTTGTCACAGAAATTCCATTATGACAAAACCAGCAAACCTCTCAAACCATTAAAAGAAAGAGAGATAGTGAGGATGCAGAGAGCAAAAGGTTTTGATCGAGTAGGACTTGTGAAAAATCTATGTGTAGAACCGAGATCGTACATCATTGAGTCACAAGGAATGGAATTTAGGTGGGATCGGAAACATTTATTGTCTGAGCCAGTGTAACAGCATCTTATCTGTAATTGAGACTCTAATTCTCAGAGTATGCTATCGAATGTTTCTGTTCCAGAGAACAATTAATCTTCTGTTCCTGTTCCTGAAAGTGTCCCTGAAGTTCCAAATGAACAGCACTCCCCATTAACTGTCCCTTTTGCTAAACCCAGTACTGATTATTATATAATGAGGTCAGGTTGTATCTCAAGACCTAATCCTAAATACATGGGAACCTGGACAAGATTGTTATTATTTATGTGTTTATATACTTGTTATGTGTATCTGATTGCCATTTTTCATTTGCGCGACAAAAGTATCAATGAGGGAAGATGTAGATCATAGTGTGTTTGTTGTACAGTAAACTCTCAGTTAACTGGAACTCAAGCAATTTTCATGTGTTGCACTTTCTGTTTAATCCCCTCAGAAACATACCTTACATTTTTAGAGCTTTAGAGTTTAAATAGGAAGATAGGAATAAATTCCCTCTCTCCCCAACCCAAGAACAAGCCAAACCAAACAAACAGTATAGGGTACAGTACTACTCAAGCCTATTTTTAATAGTAACTCTCAAGCAACCAGAAACTAGTTATCCAGCATCTACCAGTCCCCATCGGTGCCAGTTAGCTGAGAGTTTACTGTACCTTTAAAGCCACTGTAGTACTGAGCACATGCAAGCAGAGCGCCATTTTGTGTAAGCAGCCAGAGTGAAAGCATGTATGTGTGTAGCAGTCAGTCAGTTCGTTTAAGTTTTATGTTTTAGTCATACAACCTGACATGTTTGTGTGTAATAAACATCTTAAACACCCAAGCCTTATCGTCTTATTTGAATACACAAGACAAGCAACAGGGAAGACATACAGACTCTGCACAGAAGGCACCCCAGCCGAGAATCAAACCAGAGATCTTCTTGCTGTGAGTTAACAACACGAACCACTGCACTACTGTGCCACCCAGCTATAAAGAGTAATCTGCTGGAGTTTTTCAACTGTTAAATGCAATTTATCATCACTGTAACATCATGTAAACAACTTTAATAATACACTTATATGCATGTGCTTACTTGTGTGAGTAAATCTCAATATTATAATTGATAAACTACACTTATGTAAAAGTAATGCATTACTTTAGTAACTAGTAATAGTAATTTATTACTTTTATAAGTAACTAGCACAACACTGTGATTGGTTTGTTTTATATCAATAGGTTTACCACAGCCTTAAGTGATAAATTAAATACAGGTGTTATAAAAAAAGATTTGATGCATGAATGGTTAAGGAGAGGTAAATTAAAACCAAAAGATAAAAGGGTAATATTGGCTGATCAACATAGTGGGCTATGTATACATTGGTTTACAAAGTCTATAGAAAAAGGTAAAGACACAGGCAAATCTAGTTTCTGTAATGAACAGTTGTTACAAAGCTCATTGCTCTGATATACTTGTAAGTTCACAGCTGAGTACTAGGCTAACTGCCCTCGTGGACTATTTTTAGCTTAGCCAATTTCCCCTCAAAGGTGTGAATCAAACTATGTACCTTGTGTCTGTAAGGTAAGCACCTTAACCATTATACCAACCCCCATTCCCATATGGCTGAGCATCTGTATAATGAAAGGTACACAATGTGGCAAGGCTGTTGCATATGGGACTGTGTAAACCCTACAGGAGGCTGATCATCATCATCAACCCCCTTCTTCCCATTTTCTACATGGGGTCAGGGTGTCGTGTTAAGTGTCACCATCTGTCTTGATTCAGTGCCGCACTCTTGCCTTCTTTGACACTCATGCCTGACTGTCACAGATCTTCCCTCACACAATCCATCCACCTCTTTGCTGGATGCCCTCATTTCCTCTTATCTTCTTCCTGTCTGTCCCAAATCTTCTTCACCAGACTGTCTTCTGCTTTTCTGCACATATGCCCAAACCACCATAATCAGTTCTCTTATCATCTTTTCTGCAATTAGAGCTACTTTGACTTCTGCTCTTATGTACTCGTTTATTCGTCTGTCCCACAGTGTGCATCCTACCACCCATTTCAGGTACTTCATTTCCATCACCTCTAGCTTTCTCACCTGCTCTGCCTTTACTGCCCAGGCTTCTGAACCATACAGTAGTACTAGTTGCATCACTGTTTTGTACACCTTACTTTTCAACTTCTTTGGCATTCTTTTGTCATAGACCACACCTGATACTCTATGATAGTTGTCTGCAGCCCCTCTGATTCTAGCTTTGACCTCTTCATTCAGACTTCCCTTCTCATCAACCACCCTTCCCAGATACTTGAAGCTGTTAAACTGTTCCACTATCTTCCCTTCTATCTCAATTCTCAAATTCTTCTAATTCCCCCAATTTGCTGCCATTATCACCTTCAGTTTTGCATTCCATTTCCCTTTCCTTTGGTGAAGTTCTTGTTCAGGGTCTGCCTGTAATGCCACATCATCTGCATACAGCAACTTTGTTGATCTGTCACCTCCAACCTGTCTGCTAATGTAGTCCATCACCAGCATGAACAGCAGTGGGCTCAAAGCTGAACCCTGATGAACACCCACTCACCACTGGGAACCCCTGAGTGAAACTGAATGCTGTTCGCACTGGAGTCATTGGGTCCTTGTACATAGCCTGCATTAATTCTACCTATATTTTGGGGAAAAACATGGGTAGAATTAATAGCTGAGAAGCACTGAAAACACGATCACATGGAATCACCTAATACCAACAATTAAACTACAAGCAAGAAAAAGAGCTATAGAAGTCTTAGTCTCAGCTGCAGAATGTGATTGACAAGATGCAAGACCTTCCTTGAAGCTGTAACAACAGGTCTACCTTGAAAGAAAATGGAAGTGACTTCTCTGTATGTCAAACTACAATGGAACCAATGCTATCCAACATCTATGAAATGAAAGGACTGGCACAAAAATCACAGAGCAAGCTTACAATTCAAGGCTTCATCAGTCTCCTGCACTTCTGCCCACAACACTGATAACAAAGCATTTTCCTTTTCCCTAAAGAGCTCCCTCAAATGGACCCCAGAGCTTATAGCAAGATGGCACTCATTGTCCAAGCCAGGGCCAAATCATATGACATTCTACTCTTCTGCTAGACAGATGGCTACCAAGTCAAAGCAAAACATCTCAAAGACTCATGGCCACCAAGTGGAACTGATATGATTCAGTGCCACCATGTTTGTAACTATGTTACACAACGATAGCACGGTCCAAAATTACATATATTACTCTAATGGCCTACATGCTGGGCACTATATCAGAAATATTATCCATTTCAGACACATGAGACTTCATGTTCTATTTGCTATCGCCTTTGGTTCTTTTAACTCTAGGTTGCTCAGACTTCGTTAAAAAAAAAAAAAAAAAACCTGGAGAACCCTTGAAATCATACCGACATGCTGGAACAAGTCAACAAAAGAAGCTGCAGGAGAACTTCTGAAAATGTAACCCACACTCTTGGCTGTCTGCACAGATAAAAAAATAAACTGAAAGAAAAAAGATCAAACTAGTCAAACAAAAGTAACTCTTCTTGAAAGACTTTAGTTAAGTTTAATAAATAAAAATATTGAATGTTTTCATCTCATAATGTGAAAAGAGACTTCTTGGAGGAGTCTGTTCACACAGTGACATAAAGCTTTCAATATTTTGCATTTATTAAAGCTGTCTAAAGTCTTTCAAGAAAACTTATTTTTGTTTTAGATTCTTTGCACAAATGTTTCAACAGTCACACACACCAGAAAGCTCAAACAAATAGTGCTTTTACAACAAATCTCAAAATATTAGGAGACTTGATTTTAGAAAGTAATTAATTAAATATAAAATCCTACAAGTTAGATACCTCAATAAAGGAGATGTATGTAAAAAATAAATAAATAAATAAATAAAAACTTACAGGTCTTATCAAATGTTTTAAGGACTGGTGGCCCACTAAATTTAGCTTTTGTTTTTCAGCTTGAAACAGACAAACAGGATATGAAATGAAAAAAAAAATCAACTCAGTGGGAAACAGGTTATATTACAGAAGTACGAGCCTCCCTCCCTCTCTCTCAGGCCACAAGAAACAAGTGTCCATTCACTTTACAGCTATTCAGATTAGCTGGAAAACATTAGTCAGGATCAACCCACCTGAATGCAGATGAGATGTCGAAGACACACACTCATCTAGTGGACATGAAGTAGAGTGCAGAGTCAGTGCGGTATGGTGTGGCTGCTCTCTTCCTAGAATGGCATAACTGATGCAATGTGCATAAAACTGTAAACAGCACTGTGATATGTGCTAAAAAAAATGCCCTGTAAATAATACTGTAAATACGGATGTATAGAAAATGTTGTTTCTCCATTAAGAAACAAGGAACCTTTAAGTAATGTTGGTAAAAAAACTGCCTTCTTAGTGTAATGTATATAAAAAAGGAGAGCTATGGCCCTGGGGATCAGATAAGTTGACCTCTCACTAAAGGGGAGTTTGTGCTTTGAACAGTAGTTCTGGAAAGTGTGCTGTAGAAGAAAAGCAACAACCCAGAGGAGTACAGAGATAGACTGGATATATTCTGGTGAGTACCCAACCAGGAGGAAGTTGTTTGAATTTACTTTAGGACTATACCTGAACTGGTATGGCAGACTACAGAAATGTGTGTGTGATTTTTTTCTTGTCCCAAAGAAGAGTTTACAACAGTGAATTCTGCTCATGGCTTTGCACCCATGGCCATGGTGTCTGTATACATGGATGTGGGGCAAAGTCCCATGTTGAGGTGTCATGGCAGTGCCCCTCCCCACATAGTGCTCTGTGCTGAGTTATATATGTTCTGTATTTAGATGTTATTTAGATGCTCATTGTGTGATGCACATGGACAGTATTGTACTCATTCATTTGCTTGACGTAACATTTTTATATTTATAATATTGCTATACTTAAAAATCATGGTCATAAACTTTGCTTTGGGTTTGTAAAATGTGCATAAGAAATAAGCACTACAGCAAAAGTGAAGTTAGAGAAGATGCAAATTGTAATTTGACACCAACCAAGTTTAGGAAAATCAGGTAATGTTTGACAATGCTGGGAAGCTGGTCATAAAATGTGCTGTTAGAGAGGATGAGAAAAAAGAGTTATTCCACTGTACATAACTGTTAAGGAATATTATTCCACAGCAAAGGTTCTGCGAAGGAGTATGCTTTGGCAGTTGTGTTTAGCATGTGTACAAAATGCATGCATGGGCTCTTTCAGATGTCCTACATGCAGTGTATTAAATTCAGCAGCTACAGATGAGCATTCCAATAGTAAGACCTGAAAGATCTGGACATTTTTTGTGGTGTAGCCTGACAACATACATTTGCAAGCATGCATAGTCTGTTGGTGTTGGAAAATAAAAGGCCAGACTAGAAACAGGGTAGGTAAAAGTAAGAATTTTGGCATGGCTCTACTCATGTTGAGTAGTAAGATTTCATGAGGGCCATATAGTTGAAAAATATATCTGTACATTATTTCAAACAAAAGGAACCAGGTGTGCATGACTGAACACACACACACACACACACTAACATGTTTAAAATATACATTTGTAACACCACCCCTGATGTGCACAGACACATTCAAACATGTACAAAATGCATACTTGTAATACCATCCCCCCATGAACACAGACATGCAGACATGTACACTCACTCATGCACGCACATACACTGCCTACATGCAGCACTAGCATAATCATACTGGCATGCGGAGTGAGTACATAGTCACAAATGCAGCCAGCATGCACAATATTCACATACAGAGGTCACAAAGCCAGCAGTGAAATATTAATGGTGGTGTAAGTAGCCAGCACACATATCTCACTGCTAACATAGGGAGTCATCATGTACATCAGTGCCCACAAAATCAGCAGGCATATATACTAATGCCCACATTCAATGCAAGTGTACACTCTGATGATATATGGCAAGATTGTGCACAATGGCATTCAAAATGCAGCCAGACTGCACAGTGGTACACATAAAGAACCAGTACATGACACAAATACAGATCAAACATATCAACCCTGACAGACAGCAAGTAGGCATGCCAAAACTCACTTACAAACCACGCACACCCATCGTTCCTCTCACATGGAGCCTGCATACACATTACTCCCCATTGAAAGACCACACATCGGCAACATTATAGGTTCATAGGTTCATACTTGGGTATCTGCCCTAGGGCATTTATAAGCCTAGCCAGAGTGTGTTTGGCTTTCGCCACCCATTTTAAATTAATTTTGCTATGCCCTTTTTCGAGGTTAGTATACTGTGCCTCTGTCTAACAGTGACACAGAAGTGATACCAGGGTAAACCTCGATCCCCATCCACTCATCAAGATTCCTCTTGAAGAGAGTCAATGAGGGACTCTGCCTAACCTGGACTGGGATTTTATTCCAGAGTGAAGGGAGCCTCTGGGTTATGAATCTGTCCCTCCAGCATGTCCTATTTATTTCAGTGCTGAGGTTCAAGTCTCTCGAAGCGTGGCTCGATGGGATTTGGATTTTCTGAGGTGCAGCATATCCATTAATTCCGGGTTGGACATGGCTTTATACGTCAGGCACAGATTGCCTCTGAGCAGGCGGTATGCCACTGAGTAGAGCTGGAGTTTCTTTAACCGGGCAGCATATGGCATCTGTTTGAGCCCTTTGATCCTCTTGGTGAGGTACTTTTGGGGTCTTTCCAGTTGCTGCAGGTGTCTGGTAAGGTACATCCCAAAAGGGGCATTATACTCAATTAAGGGCCTGATGAGGGATGAGTAAAGAGGCACAATGACCTCTCCTGATTTAGACGTGAATCCCTTCATGATTAGGTGGGCTTTATAAAATGTTTTTCTAACCACTTTGGCTACGTGGTTGTCAAATGAGAGATTGCTATCAACTTGGGTCCCCAGGTCCCTAATTACTTCTTCCGTACTTAATGGATTACCACTTATGTGGTAATTTGTGGGCACTTTGTTTTTGCCAAAGGGGATGACTATACACTTTTTGGTGTTTAGCTTGAGGCCATGGCTCTGTCACCAGTTGTCTGTTTCTATGAGGCCCTTTTGGAGGATGCTTGTGTCGGCTGGAGAGTCGATTATGGCTCCCAGTTTGCAGTCATCTGCGAACTTGGTCAGCCACAGTCCTTCCGTGGTGGCCTGTACCTCTGAGAAATATACACCGAACAAGACAGGTCCCAGGACTGAGCCTTGTGGGACGCCACTTGTAACTGGTTTGGAGTCTGACATGGCTCCAGCAATTCTAACCATGTGGGTTCTGTCCTTGAGCCAGTTTGCAACCCATCTAGTGACATAGGGGTTTATATTTAAGCTGGTGAGCTTATCTATAATGCCCGAGTGGGGTATTGTATCTAAGGCTTTTGCGAGGTCCAGGTAGGCTGTGTGGACCACCTTCCCCTCGTCAATGGCCTTGGTGACTGTTTCAAAGAAATCGACCAGGTTTAAGAGGCAGGATCTGCCCTTAACAAAGCCGAACTGGGTAGGATCCAGTGTCTGTAGGTCCCCAATATCTTTATTTATAAGGTCCATGATGATCCTTTCCATAGCTTTGCAGACCAAGCTAGTCAGGCTTATGGGGCGATAGTTTCCAGGATCTGTTGAGGTACCACCTTTGTGGAGAGGGACCACCGTTGCTGTACGCCACTCTTTGGGTACATATCCTGTAGTAAGGCTGAGACTGAACAGTAGTTTTATGTTTGAGTTTAGCTCTTCTTGGAGTTCATGTAGGACGCAGCCCGGGACACCATCTGGTCCCATTGATGCTGTGTTTTTTGCTTTGGAGAGGGAGGCTCTTACCTGAGCATCTGAGATGTCAGGGGGGCAGCACTCTGCTGGGATAGATATTTGCCCTTTTGGTGGGGAGGGGGGGAGAAGTTTGCGCTGAACCTGTCAGCTAGGATGTTGGCAATGTCTGTGGGTTCGGTGTATTTTTTGTCATTTTGGACTAATTCTGAGCATATCTGGGAATTCCCACCCAGGTTCCTAACATAACTAAAGAAAGCCTTGTGATTATCCTTAGTGTCCTGTACAATTTTTCGCTCAAAGCTGGCCTTAGATGATTTTATGAGTGCCCGTAGTTTTTTGCTAATACTGATCAGAGATGCCTTCCCTTTTTGGGATTTTGCTCTATCATGTAGTAGCTTCCTCCTTCTATTGTATAGTTTGTTTATGGCTGGGGTCCACCAGACAGGACGTCTGCCTTTGGAGGATTGGGTCTTGGTTTTATTTGGGACTGCATGATCCATGCATTCCTGAAGGTGTTCATAGAATGCGTTTATAAAGGATTCTGCGGTCTGGGCCAGATGTTCCACAGGCCGGGGCTTTGAGGGATTCCACCTCAGTTTTGAGGAGTGTGAAATTTGCTTTAGAAGTTTTTCACTGTGGTTTTCTGGGCAGGGGTGGGGTCGGGATGTGAATATCCAGTGAGATTAGTTTATGGTCTGATCTTACCAGTGAGGGATACACTTCTGGTCTGGAGCATAGAGTCTCCATGTTGGTGATGATCAGGTCCAGTATGCTTTCCCCTCTTGTGGGAGTGGTAACAAGTTGTTCCATAGCATTTGAGTTTATAAATTCTAGGAACCTTTGGGCTAGGGTGTTGGAGCTAGAGTAATGCTCCCAGTCTATGTTTGGGTAGTTGAAGTCGCCCAATATAATGGTGTTTGGAGAGACCTTCATATTTTCCAGTGTTCTTAGGAAGGCTGAGTAGAGTTCCTGGGTTTGGGAGGGTGGTCTGTATCAGGCTATAAACTGGAAGGCAGTTTTACCCACTGTTAGTTGCACATGGATAGTCTCTGATGCTTCGTGCTGTGCCACCAACCTGGAGGTGTGGGTATCTTTGATGAATATTGATACTCCCCCTCCTTTTGTGGTTCGGTCCAAGTTTTGGGGCCGAAAAGCATGGTATGATGTATAACCTTGTAGTGCTGGGGTGCTCTCGGGAGCCTTGAACCAGGTTTCTGTTACTGCAAAGATATCGATGTTCTCCATGCTAAGGAGAGTTTCGAGTGCATGCATCTTGAGGTTTAGACTTCTGGCGTTGAGTAGCACTACTCTTAGTTTCTTATCCCTTGTGATACCTATGGAGGTGGGTTTGTCTTTTGAGCCTTGCCTAAAAAAGGCACTATGGGGGTAGCAAGAGCCTTTGCCAATATCCGAAAGCCCAGTGGTGATAGGTGCAAGCCGTCCCTAGTGAAGCATCGTGGCTTGTCGAGCATGTCATCCCAGGCTGACAGGCATTGGATCCCTTTTGAATGACACCAATACTTAAGCCAATTGTTGAAATTGATCATCTTGTCTTCATATTGCGACATCATTCTTGGTGAGGTAAGATGCTACTCAAGGTCAGGGTCATACCGGCCTGGGCTACATGCTCAGAGAGCTCCTCTATGTCTCTTTTCATGTAGTCCAGGGAGGTACATCTCAGGTCATTCACACCAGCATGGACAATGACGGAGTCATATTTGTACTTGCCTTGGAGTGACCTGAGTGCTTGTGTTATGTGGCGGATCCTAGCGCCCGACAGGCAGCTCACCGTGACCTTCTCCTTGTTCAGCCTGGTGAGCGGGACATCAGTGTGCCTGACGATAGAGTCACCTATTACAAGTGTATCAGGTGTGTTGTTTAGCCTTGAGGGCTGTGACTGTTCGGCACACTGGCTTTGTGAGCTATGTGTTGCACGTGTTTTGTTTTGGGGTAGCGGTTGCTTGGTTGTCTGCTTTGGAGGTCTCTGCTGCTTAGGCAGATTTTTATTTAGAGCCTCCGAGTATGTTTTTGTGTGTTTATGTGTTTATGCACATATCAAGCCCACATGCACACCAATGCCCAAGCACAAAGCTTGCATACACTGCAGTTCTCACATATGGAAACAGCACAGACATATGTGTGCTTGTATAAGAAAACAGGATGCACACCTCACTGCTTACATATGCAGTCAGCATGCACCCTCCGACAAATTAGTTTAGTCAACTTGTACTGTTATTAATTTTACTACTGACACAAATTAAAATAATTTCAAATGGGTACAGTGAATGTTTCATGCTACATACCACCAACTTATTATTAAAACCTCATTCTAGTAAAGTTAACTTCTCAGTAAGGTGGTGAAAGTGAATGGCTGACTTGCAAATTCCCTGATATTCCTTGTTGCTCTTGTCACTTTCAAGGATGTGTTATTTAAAGCAAAGCTGTCCTCCGTATTACCAAACGTAAGTGACAATAACCTCATGTGCAGCCAGTACATATAATTATGACATTATCAAAGAAAGTAAGAGTGCATAAACAGAAACACTCAGATAAGTATTCAATATATGGGTCCAGCATACATAACAACCACCACATGTCCCACAGACATGCACATTAGTGCCTATGTAAACAAATGGAATGCACATCCGTGCTTACATTCAGTCCAGCACACACATCAAATCCTGCAAATATATCCCGTACCTTCACAACTATCAAATCCAAAGAAAACATTTATATATACGTCCAGACAATAAGTCCACAGGAATATCTCATACACAATCAAACCCTACATGTATACAACTGCTAACACAAGAAACTGGCAAAAGAACATTGTTCCACGTGTTGGTGGCCGAAATGCACATCAGTGTTGAAAGGCACAGTTAGCAAAAGCACATCACTGGACACATGAGGAGCACACATGTACATCAGTGCTAATGCATAAAGCCGCTATGAATCATTCCATGGCTACCTGTCACAAATGGCAGACCTGAAATTGCAGGTCTTAAATTCTGGAACAAAACAGCTGTGATGCCATCCATTCTAGAGTGAATTTCAGAATTCACTTCTCCAGTGAAGTACTGGATATATGATAAGCATCCACATAAGTTGCACTGTATGATGCAAGACACAATTTTATAAGACTAGAGAGATTTATATGATCCTAAACTGGATCTTCTGGTAATAGGTTATTGTAATTATACAACTTATACTGCTCTGACTTCAGAAACTAAAATCATCTACACATTCTCATCCAGGGCTATAAAAATAAGTAGCTGCAAGACAGACTTCCCTAAAAGTGAAAAGACCTACTGCTAAACATATGTAAAAACCTTTAAAGGTTCTAGTTATTTCATTGTACTGCGCAGTTTATCTATAAAACCCTATGCAATACAGAGTATTGAGCAAAGTAATGCCTGTCAAAATAAAGATGATCAAACGTAACAAAAACAGCTAAATCACGGCACTCAGACTTCTATACTTGTCATGCAAATGTCAATAAATGTCAATAATGGAGCATAATTTAAAAGTTAGAAGTTATTCTTTCTTCCCTTTACATCAACATAATTAGCACACATGATGAAAACTGCTGAAAACAAGTTGTGGTTTGCATTTTCTATGAAAGTATATAAAAAAGATTCAACTCTTATGGTGGGCACACAGCAGCAGCAGAATTTCATGATGCTGTCTAACTATAAGGGGTTAAAAATGTTTGTTAAGTGACAAATTGAAAGTGGCATGCATGCCTCAATTTAATCGCAGCTGCCTTACAGCAACAGTGTCCAGTGAGAGTTGCTTCTGCAGCTTTGCAGGACTCCGTCGACACTTAACAGCAGTGTGAAGAAAAAGGCATTTAGCACATCAGGGACCCAGTTGGTTTATAAGATCAACTAATCAATAACATTGACTAAAAGCATTGGGGTTGTCATAAGTAATATGCAAGGTAAGCCCCTTAGGACCCTTACCATCACATTACCTTTGACATGTGGTGTTTACTGTACAGCTAAGGTACATCTAGATCATCTTTGTCAACTCTTTTGCCTAACTGCAATCCAACTGCCCTACAGAAAATAATGTACCTTACTTGGATAACTATGACCTAGTAAAAACAAGACCTGTAGGTATGGTCTCGAAGGTACCTGAAACACTGATTCAGGTCATCAAATAGCCACCTGCTGTCGGTAGCTCATCAACTATATAGTACAAATGCGTGTAAATCTCGGAACTGTACTTGACATAGCAGGACTCAGTGGGATACAAATGGCTTCTTCGTGTAGAGAAGTACATTTATTCACAGAGATTTGAGTTACCTGTGCAGAAACATCTCCAGTGCTTGACATTCACCTGCCAGTCCTAGAAGACAACATGACAAATTTCACTTCACCAGATTTAACGCCCTAAAAAGCACACAGGCTTTACAGTAAACATTGCACTTAACTCAAAATGGCAAAACAACAAGCCTGTGCATGTCTTAAAATAGTTCAAAGAAAAGCAGGCATATGACATGCAGTATGACACACTGATTCACGTGTAACAAGTTTTCACCAGTCTTCAGCAAGGAATCTGGGGCAAGAAAAGCTGGCAACTCATTATGACTGGCAGGCGTCCTCTCCACTCGTTACATTGTATTCCCTCTAAGCCACAGCAATACTGCAACCTGCAAAGTAGGAAAACTGGAACAATTGATTACAAACGACCTCAGAGATGGGCTGTGTTCTTAAAAAAGAGCAAAAGTATGGAGCCTGAGAACTAGGACAGAATACAATATATGACTGCAAAACCTCTGAAATCATTTATCAGAGGGTCAGTCTCATGGCAAACATTATTTTGTCTTAAGATAGTTCAGGTTTCTCTTCTTCCCCTGCATTTAACATTTCCACAAAGAGAAAGGTGAGCTTGGTTAGTGTCCAAGAAGTCACAGTGAACACTCCTGTCATGAAGCTTCTAAGAAAAAGAGAACGGTATAACGCAGCTCCCAGACTCAGGCTGGACCTAATCAGTAATTCTCCGGTGCTGAATGGAAAATGCAGAGACGAGCAAAACTCAAGTGCCCTGCACAGACATTAGGAGTGACCACACACACACACACACACACACACACACACACACACACACACACACACACACACACACACACACACACACTCACACACACACACTAGTGCACTAGTGCAGCTTAACTGGAAGAGTGTTAATTGCGTTTCTTAAATGTGTTCTGTTGAAGTTTATAAATAGAAATGCAAAGAAAGATCATGATTTAATCTCGCTTCAAACAACAAGAGTTTGTCAGTCTCAGGATAAAGTCTCTAAATGAATACAAACTATATAAAAAGGGGAGGTGGTACATGGTATGTGGTACCAAAGAACAGACAGAGGGAGAGAGCGAAAGAGAGAGAGAAAGAAAGAGCACATCAGGTTCAACAGAAGTAGTATTAGCTAGGTCTGTGTTTTACCAGTACTCATTTTCTGTCTTTCGTTATCTGAGCGGCAGTGCTAAAATACGATGCTTTGGAGGTGAAATGGCAGGAAGACTCTTCCTAAATCATAACGTTTCATGTCTAATAATGACAGCTTTTGTACTGAATGCAGCAGGTATATGTGATATCTCTAAATCAGCAATAAATTAGCCAGCAGACATACCAGGTTTATTCTTCAGTGTAGTACCAAAAAGAGTCTGGGGGGAGAAAGGAACGGGCAGTGCCCAAAGCTCTCCACCTGTACCATTCTGCTCTCAAAGACAGGCACATACCGCAAAAAGTAATCTGTTTATCTTCGTTGTTGAAGTACTTATTTATTTGCATTTGTTTACTGGGCAAGTCCAACTGGGCAAAGCCTCTTTTAAAAGAAGACTCAGAAAAAAAAAATCTGCACAGAAATTATGCTACTTTACAATCTTCATAAGAGAACATATACGGTTACATATGGTTGGTGTCTGAAGAATGCTGACAACAGACATGAGCAGTCTGTGATAAATTTAACAAAGAAAACACAAACATAAATGCAAAACATAAACTGCTCCTGTAGCATGGAATATTCTACCACACACAATAAAAGGGCAGTAAACTGCATCTCTTTTAAAGATATTGAAAGCAGAGCTCACTAGCAAATGGAAGTGCTAATGGTACAGGGAACCAAGTTAGATGCACAGCATTGGTGTCTACCCTACTTAAAAATCGCAATATACTCTCAGCAGTTTGTTGCCATAATAATATACACAGACAGCTTAGTAGCCAGTTCAAATACATACATAAATAGTGTTAGTATCCTTAAATATAATGTGCTGTTTTGTGAAAACAACATACATGTAAAAACAGAACTACATATTGAACTGTACTGGTAAGGGTATCCTTTTACAGAATGTAGTGATTTGTGTGAATACCATTCAAGCAAAAAGCACAACTATAACAGTTATTGGACTGTAAATGTTAATTACATTGTAACCAAAATGAAATTGAAATGTTAAACGTTACTACTGCCCCTTGGCCTTGGCTGTGGCTGAAAATGGTTTTGGGCCAATTGAAACGCCAGATAACAAAGTAAAATAAATGAAAAAAATTAATGAATAAATAAAAATACATTCTCCTAGAAGAAAAATCTGCACCCTATTGAAACTCCATGCCTGTGTGGCTGGGAGCTAAGTTGAAATCGTATGAATAGTACAACTAATCTTGCCTAGCCAGTAGTTTTCACCATCCTGTGGTCACATGTGGTTCAAATCCAGCTCTGCTCTTTGTGAAAAAGAAACATCAGGAAATGTATGACAGTTGGAGGTGATAGTGCCAGAAAAAGAAGTTATGTACTCACCATAACGTTCCATGTTTGTAGTCCATCTCACCCTTCATTCTTACATATGGGTTCGGAGCCAATCCTTGGCACCGACTTGGCCTATTACAAAGCTCAAAGTCTCTTAGTTGGCTCGTGGCTAGGTAGGTATCCCATAGTGCACTAGTACAATCCCCAGATCTTGTTTGCTGCTAAACTATAGAAAGACAGAACTAAGGTTATCCAGAAAGAACAACAATAATGAAAGGTCTCCACCTTATCAAGGTAATACTATCCTGTCTCCAGATCCTTCCAGGACAGGGGTAGGTGGGTGGGTTCGTAAGAATGAAGGGCTAGATGGACTACAAACACGGAATGTTATGGTGAGTACATAACTTCTTTATGTTCTGTAGTCCTATCTTGCCTTCATTCTTACATATGGGACAGCATCCCTAGCACCTTATTCTTGGGTGGCTCACGGGAAAATACTCCTGAGTACCGTGGAACCAAAGGAGGCTCTACCCCTTGAGGTCAGGTCCAATTTGTAAAGAGTAATAAAGGTATGAGGGGTAGCCCAGGTTGCTGCTGCACAAATACTGTCAATTGGAACTCTGGCTTGGAAGGCAGCAGATGTAGAATGGGATTATGTAGAAAGAGCCTTAATCTTGAACAGTAGAGTTTTTCCATTGGAGGAGTAAATTAAGGAAATACAGCTCGAAATCCGATTAGATAGGGTCACTTTAGAGACCGGTAGACCTAGTCTAGAATCAAAAAAAGATACAAACAATTGGTCTGACTTTCTGAGTTCCTTAGTCCTGTGAAGTTAGAACAGTAACTTGTCTGTGAACATCCAACTGATGAAATTTGTATTCTGCTGCGTTGGAATGATTAGAGAAAAACACAGGTATTTCTATGGTTTGGTTCAAATTAGTGTGAGAGCAAACTTTAGGGATAAAGGAAGGATTTGTATGAAGCGAAACTCTGTCTTTGTGTAAAATCAAATAAGGAGGCTTAATAGACAGTGCTTGTAACTCTGATACTCGTCTAGCTGATGTGATGGCTACTAGAAACAAGGTCTTCCAAGACAGAAATTTCAATACGCACGAATGAGCGGGTTCAAAAGGCAGTGAAGTTAGTTTGGACAAAACAAAGTTAAGATACCGGTTCCTGAAAGGGGGGTCTCAGCAAAGTAGCATCCTTAAGGAAGGTTTTACACAATCTGTGGGACATCAGGTTAGATTCATGTTGACCCAAATAAAAATTAGATATCGCTGCCAATTGGACTCTAATTGGGGCAGCAGCAGATCCCTGATGGAAAAGTTTAGACAAAAATTCTAAAACCATAGGGACGGATGCAGTGTAAGGATCTACATTCTTTCCTTCTGCCCAGATAGAAAACCTTCTCCATTTGCTAGTGTATAACTTCCTAGTGGAAGGTTTATGCGAAGATGTGAGGATGTGGGTCACAGCAGGTGAAAAATCATGAAGCCTGACTAGGGATGGAATTGGAGCAGCCATGCTGTCAAGTTGAGGGTGTGGAGGCAGGGATGAAGGGAGCCTGACGTGTGTCAAGAGGTCTGGCACTGGGTCCAGAGTCCATGGATCGTCTAGTAAATGAGGCCCGAGAAAGGGGAACCAAATATGGCGAGGCCAGTAAGGAGTGATGAGAATCATTTTGCTTCCCAATAACTTTGCTTTCTGAATAACTTTGGATATGAGAGGAAAGGGAGGGAAAGCATAAAGGAGTCCCAAGGGCCAATCATGAACAAGTGCATCTCTCGGTGGCTCCCCTGGCAGGGGGGATAATGGAGAAGTAGCTGCTGCATTTGGAGTTGATCGGACTGGCAAAGAGATTGCAGCAAGGCTGTCCCCATTTGAAGAAGATCTGTTCTGCTATGTCCTGATTCAGAGACCACTCGTGAGGCAACAAGATTGCCCTGCTGAGCTTGTCGGCTATCATATTTGTTGTCCCTGGGATGTGCGTTGCTACTAGAAAGCGTTGGGAAGAAATTGCCCATTTCCAAACATGAAGGGCCTCTCAACAAAGGGGGTAAGATCTGGTTCCTCCTTGCTTACTGAGATACCATACCACTGACATGCTGTCTGACTGGATTGCTATCGTCCCTAGAGGAAGAAAGTCGTGAAGTGCTTGCAACGCTAGAAGTATTGCTCTCATCTCTAGAACACTGATATGCAGGTGAGCCTCGTGACCTTGCCATGTGCCTTGTACAGTCCTGCCTAGATAATGCCCCCCCCCCCCTATCTGAGAGGCATCCGTGGTCACAGTAGCAATGGGTTGGCGAGGAAGGAATGGAGTGCCTGTTGTTAGTTGGTTGGTTTGACTCCACCAACGAAGGTCCTTTTTGCTAGACTCTGTTATGATGATGAGGTGAGACAGAGGCAGTTGTTGAAAGGACCACTGGGAAGATAGAAGCCATTGGAGAATTTGCTTATGTAATCTGGCTAGAGGGACTAATGTTATGGTGGAGGCCATGGTCCCTAAGAGTTTCAGCACTGTCTTTGCCTTGACTTTCTCTAGAGGAAGTAGCCTGAGAATTTGTTGTCTGAGGTTTTGAATTCTTTCTGCAGGTAGACGAGCTAACAAGGTGACTGTGTCTATTTCTGCGCCTATAAAAGTCACAAATTGAGAGGGCAATAAGGCAGACTTTTCCCAACTTATTGTAATCTCCAGCTGGGAACAAAGCTGGATGGTGGAATCTCTGGCTTGTAGGAGTAGATGCTTGGTGGTGGCAGTCAGGAGCCAGTCGTCCAGGTATGGAAACACTTGAAATCCTAGACATCTCAGGTGAGCTGTCACTACTGCCATACATTTGGTGAACACCCTGGGGGCTGTGGTGAGACCAAAGGGCAGTGCACAAAATTGGTAGTGACTGGCTCCCAGCCGGAAGCGTGACTCCTCGATGCTCTGTCCATTTTTATATGGTAGTACGCATCTTGGAGGTCTATGGAGCACATCCAATTGTCTTTCCCTAACAGAGGGAGTATAGACTGCAGTGTCACCATCTGGAACTTGTCCTTCTTTACGGATTCATTTAGTTTGCTGAGGTCTAAGATGGGCCTCCAGTCACCTGTACATTTTGGCACTAAAAAGAATCTGGAGTAAGTTCTGAATCCTATCAGGTCTGCAGGGACAGTTTGGATGACTCTCTTTGTAAGCAACTTTTGCACTTCTATATTTGCTTGATCCCTGTGATTGGGTGGAACATCCAGGATCTTCTTGGGAGTGTGGGGTGGAAGAGAAAAGGGTATGGAGTAACCTTTTGTGATTATTCTTTGTATCCATTTGTCTTGGGTGATGTTTAGCCAGGCTTCTGGATACAAAGATAGGTGACCCTGACTGGCTCCAGAGAAGCACAGCATGGTCCCACATCAGGAGCGCTGATAGGGACGGCCTCGAAATGAATTGCGAACTCCCTGGTTTTGCTGACCCCCCCCCCTGCCTCTAGGGTGACGTCTATCATTAGCTCCTCCTCATCTGCCTCTGAAGGAGGAGTCACCCTGTCCATCCAGGAAAAATCTCTGGGACTTCTTGAACCACATCTTACCACCTCTCTGACCCTTAAGATATGGTCTACAGGGGAAGGTAAAATGCACTCCCAAGGCAGAGAGAGTTTTCCCTTCTTGTTCGCACCTGGTGAGTGTATCTTTTACCTTGGGTCCAAATAAAGAAGAACCATCAAAGGGGGTGTTGGTAAAGGCAGACTTGAAAGGCTCCACAAAATTACATAAGCGCATCCAGGAGTGTCTCCCAAGAGAAACTCCTGAACCCATTGCCCTGCTCGCTCCATTGGCTGCATAAGAGATCAGCTTCATGGAGGAGTTCATGATGGAATTTAAGGTGGACAATTGAGCAGACACCTTCTCAGAGACTCCTTCAGTAGATGTACCTTGAAGAGCATCGCCTAACTCCTTGAGGAGATCTCTTTGAAGCCTCGTAAAATGTGTGAGATAGTGCAGCGATCTGAGTGTAAAAGCCACTGAAGAAAAAATACGCTTCTCGTATCTATCCATCATTTGAGACTCCTTATTCGGTGGATGGACAGATGAAGAAGTCTCCGCTAGCTCCTTCTTGGTGGATGCCGCCACCACCATGGCATCTACAGGCATGCCCTTGGACAAAAAATCTTTCTCTTTAGGGGCAGACAGAAATTTATTGGGTCTTCTGGGAACTGGCTCCATGGCATCAGGAGTCTCCCACACCTTCCTACTAACCATGTCTAAAAGTTCATCGAAAGGTGGAGACACCCACGAGGCTGAAGGTTGAGACCCAAAAGCCTTCAGGTACACTGACTCCTGATCAGAAGGGGTGACAGTGGGCCAGCTGCTTCTCTGCTTAAGGATCTCTAAGATGTCTACAAAGGAGACATCATCAGAGGACGACTTGGGGGACCCTTCTGATTCCTCGAGGTCAGTGTCTGAAGTGATGGACTCATCCGGGGAGTCTCCATACTTCCTCTTGCATGTCTTCTTCCGAAGGGGCTCCTCAGAAGGGTACTCTGGGGAGGTCTCGGAAGACTGGGGGCCACCCAACGGGGGCTCCTGTGGCTGCGGGTCTCTGCTGCCGCAAGAGAGAGTAGGTGCTGAGACCGAGGTATGTGCTTGAGGGGTAAGAACGTCTGTACCCTTGCGTGGAGTTGATGAGCGAGACAGCACACTCCTCATCATCTTGAAAGCAGATGTGTCTGGCTCCAAAGATAGCCCCAGTTCCAAGGAAGCGGAGGTAGTCATCGGCTCCAGAGCGACCGGCTCCGAGATGGATGTAGGGTCCGAGCTCTCCCTAGCCTACGCACCGAGAGGGAGACTCGGAACCGAGGAGGTTCAAGTCCAAGTGTCCTTGTCGGACCCGACCAGTGAGCTTTGGCTCCTAGACACCACGGATGGCACTGAAGTTGTCGGAGCGAAACTCGGCTCCGAGACAGCCACGAGGAGAGCTAGAACCGAGGGTTCCACAACAAGTGGAACCAAAAACTCTAGCTCTGAAGGCCCGACTCGGCTCCGAGGAGGAGCCACAAGAGGGAGGATGGACTCAGGTGGCTCCAGAACCGACTGGGTCAGAGCCAACCACAACTTGGGCAAGGCAGATGACTTCAGGAGTCTAAGCACTACTCTCTCCACATCTTCCTCTGACAGGCTCTTGGAGGATCTGGATGACAGGGAGGTGATATGGATCTCTGTAAAATTGGAGATCTTAAGGTTGTGGAGACCGGCAAAGGATCTCTGGACCGGCTCCGATGTAATTTTTCAGTAGTCGGCTCCGAAAGGCTTGGGGCTGACACTAAAGTGCCAATATCGACAACCTCGACCGGCTCCGAGAACAGTGGAGCTGAGGAAGTAGAAGTCTTATCAAGTTTAGATTGTTTCTGAGGAGGTTTCGATACACTAGTCGGTGCCGGAGAAAGCCTCTTGGCCGACATAACCTTCTCTTTTTTGGAAGAATGTGATTTGGATGAAGAAGAACTCGCTAAGTCTTCCTCGAAGGAAGGCTTGAGGAGACCTTTCAAAATTAACTTGTTCTTCTGCTCCTGGACATCTCTGGAGCTAAAGGAATGGCAGAATAAACAAGCTTCCTGCAAATGAATGGCTCCGAGACAATACACACAATTACTATGGGCATCCGTAATTGACATCTTCTGGGAGCACTTTATACATTTTTTGAAACCCGTAAGTTTGTGGTCTTTAGACATGTTGACGAGCTATGTAATTAAAACAGGTACACAACAAGCACAACGAGGACTAGGTCCTCTAAGTTAAATGGACCTAGCCCTAACAAGCACATAAACACACACACACACACACACAAACATGAAAGAGAGTACAAGAGGACTTGGCCCTTTAACTTAAACGGCCTAGCCCTGAGGAAAATACGAAAATAGCAGAGAACTAGGTCCTCTAACTTAAACGGACCTAGCTAGATAGGCTAAGTCATAGAAAAAGGCCAGAAACTAGAAGCAGGCAAGGAGACGAGCAAACAAACTGCACACTAGCCAAATTTTCTAAATTTAAAAACCAAGGCCCAAAACATGGACCCGCAAAGAAAACTCTGTAACAAGACTAGCAACAAACACTGCACACAATATATATTTATATATAAAGCAAGAAAATAGGGTCCTAACTAAACGCAGCCCTATGAAATATCAATGTTAACAAGAAACTAGCACACAATATACCAATGGAGAACAATGGCCAACCAGTTCTCAACAAACTAACTAATTTAAATATTTAAAGCACTTCTAAACTCTACTTGTAAACACTCCTAACACTACTAAACACTATCTAGAATAAGATAACTAGCTCTAGAAAACGGTAAAGTGATAATAATACAAAAAAGTTTAAACTTAGCCACGGCCTAGCAAGAAGTACTTCTGAACTCGTAGACGCGGCAAATAAGATCTGGCGATTGTACTAGTGCACTATGGGATACCTACCTAGCCACGAGCCAACTAAGAGACTTTGAGCTTTGTAATAGGCCGAGTCATCTCTGAACCCATATGTAAGAATGAAGGCGAGATAGGACTATAGAACATCAATATTTACAACCTAAAGTCTTATGATAAAGTTCTATAACCTGTCTTACAAAGTGGGCAGACAGCCTTGTAACCCCTGAACATATGCAAACAGACATACGTAGGTACACGACGGTGACATAATCTGGGATGCACCAGGTGGTACACTAGCATGCTGAGATGGTTCAGCAGAATGTCGCTATATTTTGTGCAGGGACCATTACAAGGTACACAATTATCACCTAAATCAGGAAATGTTTGCCACTCTAACATTCTTCATTTTGTGCAGAGACCATTACAAGGTACACAATTATCACCTAAATCAGGAAATGTTTGCCACTCTAACATTCTTCATGCAGAATCCACACACAAAGTTGGCTACTCGATTTGTCTATGATATGTAACAGAAAGCCCTGCCAAAAGAAATAACACATCTGTGCAAGACAGTGACAACACATCCATAAAAAGTTTACAAGTCAGACACAATACCATTCAAGGCACAGTTGCCTAACCTTTGCTTCCCACACATGGAATTCGTAAGGATGTCGGCACCACAGACCACCATAATGATGCTTACACTACTCTCCCATAATGGTAATACCACTCAGCATCTCAAACAGGTCATACCAAGTATCAACCTTTCTAAAGAGACCATCATAAGGTGGCAGTAGCCACTGTCTAAACTGGCTCATAGGGGATGCTGCAGAATAATGCTCTTCTTCATGGTCCAGGCAGGTGTTCTTTGATGTGTGCTAGCAGAAGTAGCCACTATCACACGGACATCCTCTCAAAGTAGAAACACTGTCGCGAGATGTAAAATGTCAGCCAGTGCAGAAGCAATGTCACAGACATGCCATGGCTATGAGATATTGTGCCAAGGCATGGGACACATTCCAGAGGGCTACCACAGACCACAAGGCTAACAGAGTCGGAGGACATTTTGCTTGTCCTGCATGGGGACAATGGTACTAGGATTATCAGGAGGAGTGGTCATTGTCACTAAGAATGCCCAATCCCATGTACTTTGGGTGGTTGATGCACCAGTTAAGTACCACGTAGAGTTGATGTCTTTAGAGCATCAATGCATATGCAGACTGCAGGATGACTGCAGCATTCCCCATCAGCTATTCAGCCATATCTGGGTGCAGTGGAGGCAGGTGTGTGCTATTCATTTCTTGTAGCATGAAAATTCTTAGCATACATGGCAAAATGCCACAGTTTTGGACAGGTAGTTAGATTCATTCTTATGTTTCCACTGTTTTATTAGTACAGCCAAGATTTCTGATATGGAAACACCTGTAAAGGCTGGGCAGGGCAGCGGGGTGATACTGACACCAGCAGAACAGCTTACAATGACGCCTGGACAGCCATACTATGAAGGTACAGCCTTACCCAATGAAGCTGAAGCTGTAAAAGCTGAGTGAGTGCTCACTGTCTCCAGTGGGGAAAGGCGCTCGCTCATGGCTTCAAGGACGAACAATGCTCTCCCTGTACCTGTAGCACTGGATTAGTGGAAAACCAGATATGCTCACTCACATTTAAAACATAACTCTGAGACATTTGCCAAGTATTCTAGACTCAGTAGCTTGAGATATGGATGAGTGCACTGGGTTAATGTGGATAACAACCACAGTGTGGCCTCAAAGAAGTGCCCAGCATCGTTACCTGTTACAGCTGGCCACTGGCATGCAGGCAGCACTAGGTATCAATCAGAAGATGTGCTACGGTATCATCCAGACACAGTCTGCTGCTCCTGATTCCTTCCTGGAGCTGAGTGCTGTGTTGTGTGGCATTCATATGGATACCACCCAGTACAAATAGCCAGCTCTGTGAGGACACGCAGTCTAGGGAAAAGGTCAGCACTGACCTTATGGGTACTGTGGTGTACACACGTACGCCACTTACATCTCCATGCGGACTTGTGCAAATGTTATCACTATTCCAATCATCAATGTTGCCCATGGGTAAGGTACGGCACATGTCCAGAGAGGTTCTGTACAGGGACCATTACAGGGTATAGAGTTATCACACACATCCTTCATCATGAGTGCTGCTGACATCTACTCTACATTGATGAGGCACCTAGTTAGCAGATTCCATCCAAGTCATATTCCTAGAGTAGCACACTCTGCCTGCCACAGGAAGCCATGAGTCCTACCATAGCATATGACAGCAGTAGCATCACATCAGTCACAGAGTGCCCTGTTTGCACAAGAGATCCCCATCTCCACCTCCTGGGATATATTCACCCTACCCAGATTGTGTGGACAGCCACATGTCACTGTGTTCCTCAACACCTGTGCATATGATGACTGAGACACATTCCACCCCCTCAATCCCGTGTGGAGTATTTTGGACATATTTGATGTGCAGTGTGACCAGGCCATGCACTTTTCAGCATAGCTTTCCAATGACACTGCATGCTTTATGTTTGTTCTGAGTGTTACTGTACTGTGTACCTATAAAGGTCCGTCATTCTAGTCAAGATGGCACAACATCACATGTGCCACCATGCATTTGACTGCCACAGCCTGGGGGAATTTTGTGCAGCTGTTGCATGCACTTGTTCAGCCTCAGTAACATCAGCAAATGTTGTCACTGCACCTTCCAAACCAGTGGTATTTCTGCATCTTCCTCATCGGCTTGCACCATGGGGTTGGCTTGCCTGTTTTCTTGTGATCACTTTGGTAACATGGCACAAGCTATAAACATCCTGCAGACTGTGGCAGGGTCATACTGGAGTACTCCCCAAGACATTTTGAGGCAGTGGACAAAGGCTTTGAGCTGGCCAAATACACCCTTGACAATGTTCTCTGTTTCTGCATGTGCTGAGTTGGACTACAGTTCAGCCAAAAACTGTGTGTTCAATATGGGTGTCATCTTTCTGGCCTCTAGTGGGTGTCCTGCATAACCTGCAACAGAGTAGTGACACATATGTCGGTGTTTAGTATCTATGGGTTCTCTATGTAGCTGTATATACACATTTCATACAGCCACTGTACCTACGCTTACCAACTAGATGGCCCTGTGTAATGTCACAATGCAGGAAATACTGATACAGCTGACATGTATGCCATATACATAAGTCATGACAACTGCTTGTACTTGTACAAGCACATTTGTTAGAATTCCGTGTGAGGTGTACACTGCCAAGTAGTTCACAAAATGGCAGCCCTTCCTGTTCACATACCTCTGTGACTATGAACCCATTAAAGCCTTTAATTCTACCTGTATAAAACCTATGACACCCACTACCTCATAGAGGACAGCAATGTCATAAAAGCCACACCAAGTCATGGCTCTCTCCTGTAGTGTGCTGGAAAACCAGATGTGCTCATTCACATTACAAACATGACTCTGACATTTGCCAAGTATTCTATACTCAGTAGCTTGTGATATGCCTAACTTGTCCAGAGATGGTGTGTGAAAGACCCTATAGCTATACATACCCTTGGTGTCCACAGGGACAGAAAGTGCATGCATTACTGCAGATTCTGCACAGAGGCAGTTCGTGTTACCAAGCTGTATACAATAAACATTCAACAGTCTCCGGGTCTGTGAAACTCTGAAGCATTATCCACTGCAATGACTATTTCTTGTTGCTGCCTGATGCCTTCTTGCACCAATAGACAAAACCTAGTTAGGATAATAAACTAAAATATGCTGCTACTGCAGTCCTAAGCACTTGTAATGCCTTCAGCTCACATATTTTCTATGTGCTGTGCTCTTTTACAGTTTTACGTAGACGTGTGCACCATTCTTCCAGCTATAATAATGAATTACAACCATACTGTAACTGTATACATTTGCATGTCACTGTGACCTCATTTTCCTATGCAACTTTATTTTTATACATTGCATAATTTGCACTTTTTTTCACTGCACACTTCACAAGTGCAGCTTGGACCACAAATAGTGATAGGGATCCACATGGCTGTTTCTCATGCAGTTACACAATGCTTAGTAAGCAACTTGATCATGAATTCCAGCCACAGTAACTATATTTCATCAATTTTACAGAGAACTAGCAGTTTTAAAGAGAAATTTTTTTTGCTACTACAGAACTCAACAAATTAATAACAGGGCACTCATATGTACTTGGTATAGATAAAAGATTTTTCACTTCTGACGGCTGGCTACAGGTTATGTTTTGAAAAGCTGGTTACAAGTTCTGCTTTGAAAAAAGTATGAGATGTACAGATAAATTCTGGTATGGGATCCAGCTACACCTATGGAGTATAATTTGCTATTTCTGTGTATGTTAGTGACCATTTCATAACATCCGAGCCACAGATGTATTACAAGGATACACGTAAATAGACCTTCTGTTCTATTTTAACTATAATATTCACATATGTACTATACTGCCTTCACAAATCATACACCACCAGCATAAAGGCTCACATGATAGAATCTCCTCATACAAAGTTCACAAAAGGTCAAGTCACTAAGGTAAAGCCAGAGAGTGGGAAGCGGTCTCAAAATACATATTCATTTATGAAAGAACACACAAATGTAAATAGTCCATATGTTTGTTCACTAGGAGATTTCATCAAGTGTACCAAAGGCACTTCTTTCATAGAGAGACATGGGATATCAAGCAAATCAAAAACACCACAAATCAAGGAACTCACAGGAAGCAATACTGATGAAAACAAGGAAATCCTTGTACTGATGCCTATGGCCTGAGTCATGGCTGAAAGGGGCTTGTGAAAAAAACAGACCACTTCCCGGTTAACACACATATTTACTTACTTGTTAACCAGGTAAGTCAACTGATCCTGAAACACTTTTAGGCCTCGATTCAAACCAAGAAGTAATACAGAAAGACGAACATTTCAGCAGGTAATAATATAATATACTGTTACCATAAAGAGAAACAAATAAAAAACTAGAAATAGGTTCAGAAATCTACAGAATCAATACCATATATTATCAGAAAGTATTTGACAGTTGCCTCTGCACAGAGGAAGAACATTTCAGTGTTAGAGAATATATATATTCATAACTATATACACTAATTAAATATATACATAGTTAATACACTGTTAATAATGATGCAAAGTTTTAAAACTACAAATATTACAATGTGGTTTATATCTTTAAGCAAGAAGAATGTGTGAAAGAGATAGACTTACTAGGTGAGCTATGGTAAGAGTTGGGAAAACTAGGAAGAACGTAAGAGTATAAAGGGAATCAGGATACTTGGACACTTGAAAGGCAACTTCCATAGAAGACCAAGCTGAAAAACCAGTGTCCAAAATGCCAATAACTATAGAGGATAGCAGAGTAACAGATGTCCTGCAGTAAGGAAACTGAAACATTACAACAGTGAAAGGGTCATAATAATTAGAAAGAAAAGTTTATGATGCATATTTTTGAACTCTACTACAGGAAGCTTCCCTCAAATGGCTGAAAAGTGAAGAAGCCTCACCTAAAAAGACCCCACTTGCAACATATATATACATGCATACATGCACACACACACACACACACACACACACACACACACACACATACACACACCATGAAATAACCAAGCAAGAAAGGTTCAGCATATTAATTTGCAAACAAATTATGATTCCTTTCACAAACTCGAAGTTTCAAAACTTCGAACTGCAAATGGTCGAGACTGTAGATTGAAGTTTTGAAACTTTGAACATTTTAAATGGAGATCGTGGTACATTGCGGAATGGGAAATTTACCATTTTCCTCACTGTAGTGCGATCTTGAAGTTGTTTTTGTTTTTTTTTTTTTTTTTTTTTTATTTTTTTATGACAGTTTTGAAGTTTCAAAACTTTGACCTTATGGTCTCGACCATTTGCAGTTTGAAGTTTTGAAACAAGGAATCCACACATGTAGATATTATAATAATACTTTGGCTATATTTCTAGTCTTCATGAAGTGTACATGCAAAATAAATTCTCTTCAGGATGTACTACATGATATAACTATATCATTAGCATTTAAAATATATTACATCCCTTTAACATCTTTAACTCCACGACACCTGTACAGCACACTCCTACATATGCAGAGGTGCTCTACAAAAACATACCTAAACAAAAGAGCACAAAAGTACCAATGTGAACAATTCTTCTAAACAAAATGTAAAGGTCATGCTACTAAATGTTAGTACTCTGAGCATGAAACTGCAGTCATTGCAAGCATTCCTCACCCTGGCGGATGCTGACTTTTGTGCAGTCACTGACACCTGGTTCAACGCTACAGACAGCACCCCAGCCTTCCCAGGTTACTCTACCTACCATGCTTTCAAATCTCAAATGGAGGGCTACAAAGCCAAAGGAGGTGGAGTTTCAAGACATACACACCTCCAGGCTAGTCAAACAGTATGATACATAGGAGACACTCCAAGCGCAGTTAACTGTTGACAAAACACATATGGAAATCATAGCTAGCTATAGACCTCCAACCATGACTCAGAACCACCACTCCACCTATCTGGACTTACTTGAATCCATCAAGATTCACCCCTCTACCCTGATTCTGGGTTACTTTACCTACCCAACCATAGAGTGAAAGACCTATTCTAGCCCAAACATGAACACCCAGAGATTCCTCAACTTCATCACTGCCAATGCATTGGATCAGCTGGTTGACATCCCCACAAGAGGAGAAAATATCCTGAACCTGATACTAACCAACACGAGTAGCCACTGTAGCACCCCTACAGTGTCATTCTCCTTAGTAAGATCTAACCATAAAGTGATCACTTTCAAAGTCCCCATCTCTCCTGACCCCCCCCCCCCCCAATCAGGGTCAAACAAAAAAAAGTTTCCAAAGCTGACTACAATCTCCTGATATCAGGTATAAGCAGCTTCACAGCTACCAAAGTAGCACTAATGTCCAAGCCTACACCAAAAAACTATATGAGCACCTACATAGCTGTATGGACTCAGAAATACCTGACAGGACCAAATCATCTTTCTCAAGGAAGAGTAAACCTGTCTGGTGGACAGCAGCAACAAACAACCTCTATAATAACAGGAAAACATTGCTGTCTAGGACCAAGAAGGAGCAAGCAACAAGTTGGAAGCAATCTCAACTTTGTCTGAACAAGCAAATAATGTCACTGATGAAATCCTCTAAGGCTAACTTCGAGTCCAAATTGGTCACATCCACTAAGGACAATCACAAGGCCTTCTTCACATATGTCCGCAATCTCAAAGGTAACACCCAAATCTGCTCTGAACTGGTGGTCAAGAACACCACATACACAAAAGCCAAAGATAGAGGAAAACCTGCTGGCAGACAGATTAAGTGAAAATGTCACCCCCCCATCCCCCCCACCAGTAAACCAGGACATCCCCATCACCTGCCCCCCTTCCCTCATCAACAGGGAGCAGGTTGTCCTTTCAAAGGCAAAAGATACAGTCTCCATGGGACCTAACAACATCCCTGGCTGTGTCCTACATGAACTCAGTCATGAGCTCTCAGCTCCATTAGGCACCCTATTCAACTAAAGCCTCAGCACCGGCTTCATCCCAGTCGAATGGAGGACAGCACTGTCATTCCATTACACAAAGGTGGAGCGTCCACTGACCCAGGCAATTATAGGCCTATCAACTTAACTAGCCTGATCTGCAAGGCCATGGAACGCATTATGATGGACCTTATAAACAAGGACATTGACAACCTCCATACACTAACCACACACAATTTGGTTTTGTCATAGGGAGATCATGCCTGTTAAACTTGCTTGACTTCTTTGAAACAGTCACCAAAGCCATGGATGAGGGAAGACGGTGCACACTGCCTACTTTGACCCAGCCAAAGCCTTTAACACTATTCCCCACTCGGGCATAATAAACTCTCCCAGCTAGGCATCAACTGGTATGTTACCAGATAGGTAGCTAACTGGCTCACTGATAGAACCCACTCAAAACAGGGGAAGACACCTCTAGTAATGGACCCGTAACGAGTGATGTATCACAAGGATCAGTCTTGGGGCTTCTACTGTTTGGGATATACTTTTCTGAGGTGCAAGTCAAAACTAGTGGTCTGTGTCTAACCAAGTCTGCAGATGACTGCAAGCTGGGCACTGTCTTAAATTCCCTTAGTGATGTGAACGTCCTCAAAGAGGGTCTTACCCTAACTAATGACTGGTGCCAGAAGAATGGCCTCAAACTGAAAGCCAAGAAATGCATCATTATCCCCTTTGGGGAAAATGGTGTCCCCACTAATTATCACATTAATAACAACATACTAAGCATGTAGTCAGGCATGAGGGATTTGGAGACCCAGGTTGAATGCAACCTGACTTTTGACCACCTTGTTGCCTCTGTTGTACAGAAGGCTTTCTACATGGCCCACCTCATAAATAAGGGTATTTCATCCAAGAACAAGGGGGTCATAACTTCCCTGTACTCCTTCCTTATCTGACCCACTATCGTGTACAATGCTCACTTCGGCATGTGCAACAAAAGGAGATACTGCCAGCCTAGCTATCTGGAATTTTGTAAGTGGTTGTGTGTCATCTGTGAATAGCAACATGATTCATATGCCAGTGTTAAAAATGTATTAGAACTGTTTGTCATATTGTACTGACGTGTGCCGAAAACATATTTTTATACACTATTGTAACTGTTTAACAGGAGAGACTAAAACACAGGAGATTAACATGCAAAAACTTCAGAAGAATGGTTGAGGTTAAGTTACTTTATAGCTGGGCCATGAACAAAAGATGTTATCTCTCAGTTTCACAGACACAATGTCTAGAACTAGAAGATTTTTGCATTGTCTTTACATGTGGAGGAATGGAAATTATTTTACAACTTCCACCATTTGCCAAAGATCTGAGGACTATGTATTTTTCACAGGGAGATGCTAAATGCTGTCAGTTTCTAGCAATGGGTGTTTTCACTGGGATAGCCAGATGACGAAAGTGATGTCATCCTGCAAGTATCCCAGCAGTAATATTTGAGATATTTAAGAACTCTCTGAGAGAGAGAGAGAGAGAGAGAGAGAGAGAGAGAGAGAGAGAGAGAGGAGTGAGAGACAGAGCACTGTGTATTTTGTCTTTGACCTGACAACATCAGCTGGAAAACCCACTCACCACATCTGTCTTGCCTTGCTATGAGTAAGTAAGTCTAGGGTACAGTAATTTCTCTTAGATACAATTAGGAATAAAGTGAAGTACAGCTTAGATGTTTTCTTTATTTGAGACTATCCTGCAATGTTGTTTTAAATATTTCCTATGATTCTGAACTCTGAAGTAACTGTGATTGTTTACTGAGTATTTTCGTGTTCTTTTATTATTTATTATTAAATATATTTAAACCTTTCACTTGTGGCTGGTCTGTCTAGAGATATTTAAGCTCTTAGAGTACTTGCATATCTATTTGGTGACTGTGTAGGCCACTCCAAATAACCTTGCTCTTGGTCAAACTACCATTTGTATTAGTATTAATATTACACAGTAAGATTGGACACCCTTTGTTAAGGGCCTTAAAGTATCTGATAAGGAGTGACTGGTGGCAGTGATAACTACCCTATAGTCTGGGCAGAAGGGGGCATAGCTAGTAAACCTGTGCCAGCCTTTCCCTGGTGTGTGTGTTTGTGTATAAATCAAATCTCAAAGTGTGTGTGTGTGTCAGCTACTTGGGCAGGGACATGAAATACTGGTTGGACAGAGAGGGCACTGTAGGTCTTGTCTTGGCCACTCAGCTGAGATGTCAACTCTATAGCTGTGCCAGTGGGGAGTCTTATTGGGGATCTGAAGAAAGAGGGAGAAACAAGCCCCAGACTGATTGTGATCTCTGTGTGCTTTTAAGGGAAACTGCACTTTACTGTGTGTGTATTTGCCATCCTCCCAGTATGTGCGTCCCCTATTGTTGCCAGTGGTGAGGATTGAGGCTCCTTGATTACTGGGCCAGTGGTGGGGTGTCACAGCATGTACCTTGCCAAGCACATTCAGCAGCTAGAGAGACCACAGAGGTTCCTGACCAGGAAAATCCAGTGTCTCAAACACCTATCCTATACAGATAGGCTAAAAGCCCTGTCTCTCTACTGAGTCTCGTACAGACTGCTCAGAGGTGACTTGTTAAGTCAAACTCCACTCACGCAACCCGTACACAAGGCCTCAACCTGGTCTGTGACATTAATAGAACTTGTTGGTGGGATAGATTTGTGTCCCAAAGACTTCCTCTCCATGTCAAGCAGAGTACCTCACTAGCCCTCTTTAACTGGAACCTGGACAACTGGATGGGAAACAGAAAATACACCCCTGGGATCCCACCCATGTCCCTGCTGGACATGGGAAACAGATGCTGACTTTGTGGGAACATGGGGGAAATTCTTGGCTAGGCTTATAAGGGCCTCTGGGCCAATACTCAGTATCATCCTATGAACCTTTCTTATTTATAAAAATGTAATTTATATATATATATTATATATATATATATATATATCAATGAAAAAGCATGTGTTACGTAGACTGATCATTTGAAAATTAAATGCACCGCTACACTCGGTATGTCACATGATTATGACATAAAAAAAATGCTTTTGCTGTCAATCAAAAGAATTTTTTTGATTTCTTTTTGTCTACGGTTCTGTCCTTTGTGCCTAATGACCATCACCAATCCTCCCTTGCAATGAGACATTTGCTCAAATCTTCCCCAGTTCTTCTCACCCCACAGGACAGACAGAACTGCCTGCACTCCCAATTCCCTTAGTATATCCCACCCTATAAGGCTCACAATGACAGAAGAGCTCCTGAGTAACTGCAGGGGGCATTACTTTGGCAAACATCAAGGAGTTGTATGTTACCCAAGGGAATCCAAGCAATGAGGGCATGTCCATTATACGATTAACCCGACTCCCCAGGTGACTGAGGTGAGCACCTCATTACTGTGGGGAAACCTATGCCCTCCACATTCATGTTTGTACTTCCATAAACACATTCATGGAGGCTACAGTCTGCACCCCCCACCCACACCAAGTCTGGGACCATTTGTAATGTGGAAGCATCCACTTCCATGGAAGACTCAGTCAAACAGAAACCATTTCCCTTCCCCCACTTAACTCTTCCTGCTCTTATACCATTATTTCAACTTGGGTTGTCTGGTTCACAGTCCACGATTTATTCCTCCATGTCACCGACAAAGGCAATCAAAAGACATTTTAATAAGTACAACATTTCAGTCCTTAGTATCATGACTGACTTTTATACCGCCCATACAGCTGTCTGGTTTCATCAGTGGTTTTCTAACTCTGGAATTATGTAGGGTCATATACTCTGAACATCTGCTCTTTCATTTGGACAGTTCTTGAAGCACCAAAGCTTTTCTTGAAACCATGACTTAAGGAGTCTCCCCCTATGAAACTTCTGATAGCAAGACTCCTCACAAATTCTACTGTGTAAAACTACTTACTGCAGTACTTCTTTGTACCCTTCGTCTTTTGGCTTTTACTGTATATATTTTGTACAGATTTCTGTAATTACAGCTTTTCATTTTCCCAGGAACAATACAGGATCTCACTTCAGGTGTTTTACTAACCCTGTCAGCTGCAGGATGTGTACTTTTACATGACGTTTTACTCTTATTCTGTCTCCATCCAGTAGATCTAGTAGTCACCTGCAGTTTCCATTGTAACGGTATTTTTGTCTCTGTTGGAATCCATCTATCCATCCATCCATCCATGCTTACGAGTCATAGCTGACTCCTACAATGACCCTTCAAACAGCAGTCACCATTAACGGAGATACTAGGCAAAGGAGGAAAATAGAAGTAAACTGTCCAATCTTTCGTTTGTTTTCAGTATCACACACATATGCACATACCTACAATCAATTTAGAAGTCACCAATCCAATTATGCATGTCTTTGGAGAGTAAGAGGAAACCAGGGCACTTGGAGAAAGCCTGTGCAAATGTGCAAATTCCACACAGAAAATATCTCAGTTGGGAACCAAACTGGAAAACTGTTTATTATGAGGCAACAATACTACCCACTGTGCAACCCAACATTTCCTTTACTTTGAATTCATTTTCAGATATCAGTAATGTAAGATAATTCACTTTTCAGCTTTCTGCCCATTAAAAAGTCAACTGGTAACAGAGTGGATTCATACAACAGAGCAGCACAAGTATTCCTATATCCAAAAACTATGAAATAACAATTCTCATAGCTAAAAAAAAAAAAAAAACAAAGATACATCACTCACATGAAATTTTAATATAAAGTTTAGTGTTATTTTATACAATCAAAAAAAAGACTTCATCTGAAATAGAGACATTTATAGACCACCTTCAATTAATACTCATGAAATAAGTCACATAACAACAATATATTTAAATTTTTTAAAGGCATACAACTGAAAATAAAACTACAATTAAACATTAGAGATACAAATATTTAAAAATAAACCTATTATTTCAAATATTTTAACTTAAACATTCCATGAATGTTAACATTCTCATTCAACCCTAGCGAATTTGTGGGATTTAAATTAAGCTGTCACTTTTAATTCCTGATGCTGAATTAAAACATCATAATCTTTTCCTGTGTAAGCAACATCGTTAGTATCCAAAGTAAATAAAAACTTTTACATGTTGAACAAATTAAAATATGTTTATAAGGCGTTATTCTTATCCTTTGCTTTATATGCATATCCATCCATATGCTAATAAATTGCTTTACTGAGTCTCCTGTTTGTTTTCCCAGTATATAAACACTCACATCCACAGCATATTTAAAATATATGTGACATATGTGCTGTTATATGAATAATGCTTAGTAACAGATAAGGTTCTATTAAAGTGGCTCTAAAATGATACTTGTCTGCCTGGCAGTTAGTATAGAGGATTAAGGCTTTGAGCCATTAATGAGTTGTTTCCTGCACTTAAGGGTACACAGGTTGAAACCATCTACCTCTCTTTGCCTACTGTGTGACTCTTAGCAAGTCGGTTAAGTAGACAGTGCCCACAAGTCGCCCCTAAAATAGGACTTTTGTGGCTAACAAATGAATAGAAATAAATAAATATGCATGAAGAGAAAACCCCATACTTGAACATAACCCTTATTCCTGCCCAACAGCAAGAATGACAAATCATAATTTTCTTGCTAAGCCAAGGATATTAAGTTAAGTTTTATTTCCATTTACAAAATAAGGTTATATTTGCCTATTACACTGAAAAGGTATTCACTACTAATTACAATTTTCTAATTTTCCTTAATAACTTTTGTTAGCATCATAACATCAGTACCGTGGGGCATTATACTATATGAAATATTCTCAAAGGTGGAACGATCCTTTTTACCAGCTGCTAATTCATTATTACACAGCATTGGTGGATACTTATTTCTACCAATAATACCACCTTTTGTTATCTTATCAAAAATGTTTCATGATATCCTCTAGGTACAAACATTTCTCTGAGTAATGAAAGTTCATATAAAAATGTTTGTCTCTAGAATTTTAACATAATACTCTAACAACTTGTAACCTAATTATATTTTCCTTAACATATGTGGATAGAAGCTCTCTACCTGTCAATAATTATTTATTAAAATTGCTTTCCTACAAATTTTCCACTAATAAATGCCCACATTCTGTTCATAAGTCAACTCAACATTTGAAAAAGAAACTACATCCAAGATACAATTATACATAAATGTTTAAATAAAATCCGCACTATCATTAAGCTCCAAAATAAAACCTTCAATGTCTGCTTTTCTTCCACTCCATACAAAAATAATATTTAATAAATATACAGCAAATATCAACTTTTCCAAATCAATTGTCTTCTATAAAAATTCTACCTCCCAAAGTACAAATTAACAAAAACTGGAGGGGAAATTCCCCCAAATCAACTCCACTAACTTGCCTATAGAAGTTGTCTTGTTAAACAGACAGAAAGATTACACAAAATAATATCAGTTGCATTACAAATTATATTTATTTCCCTGGTTGTGTAGGCTTAATGGTTAGACAAAAAGCTCCTATAGAAATCTATTCTTAAATCTTGGAGTAAGCAAGTAAATAGAAACTTAATGTCCACAGTAACAAACAGCCTTTTATATCATTATGTCTCAAACATTTACCTAATGTAAAGTCCTTTCACTGAAATATACTTTTAATTCCTCATCTACAAATATAGTAAGGGGTTCAGGCTTTGAAATATCTGCTGACAGTACTGGGCAAAAAAGGAGAAATGGGTCTGTTTTTATGAAGTTTAGGACTCCTGAAAAGAATTCCAAACTTAGGGGCTGGTGTGTTAAAGTGGAGTGCTAAACATTTCTATAGTAACAGGATATGACAACAATAGTTTATTTTGTAAGCAGAATACACAAAGCAATGTAACTTATCATCGCCCTTCTGCAACACGAAATATCTGAAATTCACACAGTTTGATTCATAAATATCACCCCCTCCTTAGTAACCATTTATAATCCTGAGTGTGAAATATTTTCTTAAAATTCATAGTTTTCCTTTCAATTAATATATACTAGTAGATTTGCATGCTTGTTCCCTATTTAGCAGATCGCTCTATATTTACAAAAGATAAATTTGAATCTATTTTCCTCTAGAAGGTAGGCCAATATTTTTTCAAACTACTCCTAACCAATGAAGCAACTGGGCTATATTCAGTCACAGAAGGTTTATTGTACTTATAGTGAATAACCCTCCTCTTGTTTTTCTTCATCATATTCCTTACTTCCTTACTCCCACTATTTTAATAAAATGTGTGTGCGTGTGTGTGTGTGCGCGCGCGTGTGCATATAAACTGACATACACGTTTCATATCTCTGTGTATTAAAATAATTTATCTGGCGTGGTGCATGTATGTGCATACTTTGCCTATTATCAACTTCTTCTTCTTCTTTCAGCTTTGCCTGATTAGGGGTCGCCACAGCGGATCACCTGTCCGCTCATGATTGGCAGTGGAGTTTTACGGTGTCGAGTTGCCAGCCCGGCACCCAACCTTCCACAGAAGGCACACACACGCACTCACACCTAGGGCCAATTTAGAGAGTCCAATCCACCTACAGCATGTCTTTGGGATGTGGGAGGAAACCGGAGCACCCGGAGGAAACCCACGCGACCACAGGGAGGACATGCAGACTCCGCACAGAAGGCACCCCAGCCGAGGATCAAACCAGAGAACTTCTTGCTGTGAGGCGGCAACGCTAACCGCTGCACCTGTGGCCGCCCTATTTTGCCTATTATCAACACATTTATCTATTTCCTATACCTTTTATAACCTTTCCAACTGACATGACTTCTCTCATCTAAATCATTGTCCCACCTGGTGTTAAGCTAAAGAAAAAAAGAAACAATATTAACAAGTCAGGTAAAGGCATATAAGTACAAGGTGTAGAATATAACTACTTCTACATTTTGAAAAATCAAAATGAAAACTGTAGTGAGTTACACATTTAAACTGACTGCACACAGCCACACAATTTAGTCGGATTAACCACAAATATCATTGACCCAGGCTAGATATATCTTAAATAATTTTATAATAAACTAGATGAGATGCACTCTGATAAATAGGCATTGTTGACAAATTTCATGAATCTGGATATTCAACAATGAATTTCAGAAATCTGGGTGACAACTTCCACGCCTGTAGTGTTTGTATGCTATAAGAATTCCAACTTGTCAATTACTTATTATTTTGCTCAGCCAGTGTTTAACAATATAGAATTTGAGTGTAAAATAAAACATTTCTGCACAGCAGCAGTGATAGTAATGACAATATTTAATAGGAGGCATGAGACAAAGAAAAAAAAGCACAAATGTCTACCTCAACAACACAGAAAACACAAAGAATCACGAAAATCATTTATCGAAATAACCCGATTCATATAAAGCACCAAACTAAAAAAGCATACACAATTTATATACACAGAATATTATGCATCAGGATCACTAATGTACTGGAATTTGAAATTATTTCTAGAATATAAATATAAACTAACGTAACATATTAAAGAAATAAATAAGAACAGATGCTCCAGCACAACAGGCATGTATATACAAACCTAAGCATGAAAATCATACGAAATCTAATTAAATAAACCATAATTTACAGCCCATGTATAATAAAGATCAGTATGATACAACACTTATACCAGGCCAGTATGTAACAGCACTCATACCCAGTCGGTACGATATAACACTTGTACCCAGTCAGTACGATATAACACTCATACATAGACAGTACGATATAACACTCATACCCAGTCAGTAAGATACAACACTCATACCCAGTCAGTATAATACAGCACTCATACCCAGACAGTATGATATAACACTCATACCCAGACAGTACGATATAACACTCATACCCAGACAGTACGATATAACACTCATACCCAGACAGTACGATATAACACTCATACCCAGTCAGTAAGATACAACACTCATACCCAGTCAGTACAATACGGCACTCATACCCAGACAGTATGATATAACACTCATACCCAGACAGTACGATATAACACTCATACCCAGACAGTACGATATAACACTCATACCCAGACAACACGATATAACACTCATACCCAGACAGTATGATATAACACTTGTACCCAGTCAGTACGATATAACACTCATACCCAGACAGCACGATATAACACTCATACCCAGACAGCACGATATAACACTCATACCCAGTCAGTACAATATAACACTCATACCCAGACAGCACGATATAACACTCATACATAGACAGTAGAATATAACACTCATACCCAGACAGCACGATATGACACTCATACCCAGTCAGTACGATATAACAGTCATACCTAGTCAGTACAATATAACACTCATACCCAGACAGCACGATATAACATTCATACCCAGACAGTACAATATAACACTCATACCTAGTCAGTATGATATAACACTCATACCCAGTATTTGAAATATCTGCTGACAGTACTGGGCAAAAAAGGAGAAATGGGTCTGTTTTTATGAAGTTTAGGACTCCTGAAAAGAATTCCAAACTTAGGGGCTGGTGTGTTAAAGTGGAGTGCTAAACATTTCTATAGTAACAGGATATGACAACAATAGTTTATTTTGTAAGCAGAATACACAAAGCAATGTAACTTATCATCGCCCTTCTGCAACACGAAATATCTGAAATTCACACAGTTTGATTCATAAATATCACCCCCTCCTTAGTAACCATTTATAATCCTGAGTGTGAAATATTTTCTTAAAATTCATAGTTTTCCTTTCAATTAATATATACTAGTAGATTTGCATGCTTGTTCCCTATTTAGCAGATCGCTCTATATTTACAAAAGATAAATTTGAATCTATTTTCCTCTAGAAGGTAGGCCAATATTTTTTCAAACTACTCCTAACCAATGAAGCAACTGGGCTATATTCAGTCACAGAAGGTTTATTGTACTTATAGTGAATAACCCTCCTCTTGTTTTTCTTCATCATATTCCTTACTTCCTTACTCCCACTATTTTAATAAAATGTGCGTGTGTGTGTGTGCATATAAACTGACATACACGTTTCATATCTCTGTGTATTAAAATAATTTATCTGGCGTGGTGCATGTATGTGCATACTTTGCCTATTATCAACTTCTTCTTCTTCTTTCAGCTTTGCCTGGTTAGGGGTCGCTACAGTGGATCACCTGTCTGCTCATGATTGGCAGCTGAGTTTTACAGTGTCGAGGTGCCAACCCGGCACCCAACCTTCCACAGAAGGGACACACACGCACTCACACCTAGGGCCAATTTAGAGTCCAATCCACCTACTGCATGTCTTTGGGATGTGGGAGGAAACCGGAGCACCTGGAGGAAACCCACGCGACCACAGGAGGACATGCAGACTCCGCTGAAGGCACCCCAGCCGAGGATCAAACCAGAGAACTTCTTGCTGTGAGGCGGCGCTAACCGCTGCACCTGTGGCCCCTATTTTGCCTATTATCAACACATTTATCTATTTCCTATACCTTTTATAACCTTTCCAACTGACATGACTTCTCTCATCTAAATCATTGTCCCACCTGGTGTTAAGCTAAAGAAAAAAGAAACAATATTAACAAGTCAGGTAAAGGCATATAAGTACAAGGTGTAGAATATAACTACTTCTACATTTTGAAAAATCAAAATGAAAACTGTAGTGAGTTACACATTTAAACTGACTGCACACAGCCACACAATTTAGTCGGATTAACCACAAATATCATTGACCCAGGCTAGATATATCTTAAATAATTTTATAATAAACTAGATGAGATGCACTCTGATAAATAGGCATTGTTGACAAATTTCATGAATCTGGATATTCAACAATGAATTTCAGAAATCTGGGTGACAACTTCCACGCCTGTAGTGTTTGTATGCTATAAGAATTCCAACTTGTCAATTACTTATTATTTTTGCTCAGCCAGTGTTTAACAATATAGAATTTGAGTGTAAAATAAAACATTTCTGCACAGCAGCAGTGATAGTAATGACAATATTTAATAGGAGGCATGAGACAAAGAAAAAAAAGCACAAATGTCTACCTCAACAACACAGAAAACACAAAGAATCACGAAAATCATTTATCGAAATAACCCGATTCATATAAAGCACCAAACTAAAAAAAAAGCATACACAATTTATATACACAGAATATTATGCATCAGGATCACTAATGTACTGGAATTTGAAATTATTTCTAGAATATAAATATAAACTAACGTAACATATTAAAGAAATAAATAAGAACAGATGCTCCAGCACAACAGGCATGTATATACAAACCTAAGCATGAAAATCATACGAAATCTAATTAAATAAACCATAATTTACAGCCCATGTATAATAAAGATCAGTATGATACAACACTTATACCAGGCCAGTATGTAACAGCACTCATACCCAGTCGGTACGATATAACACTTGTACCCAGTCAGTACGATATAACACTCATACATAGACAGTACGATATAACACTCATACCCAGTCAGTAAGATACAACACTCATACCCAGTCAGTATAATACAGCACTCATACCCAGACAGTATGATATAACACTCATACCCAGACAGTACGATATAACACTCATACCCAGACAGTACGATATAACACTCATACCCAGACAGTACGATATAACACTCATACCCAGTCAGTAAGATACAACACTCATACCCAGTCAGTACAATACGGCACTCATACCCAGACAGTATGATATAACACTCATACCCAGACAGTACGATATAACACTCATACCCAGACAGTACGATATAACACTCATACCCAGACAACACGATATAACACTCATACCCAGACAGTATGATATAACACTTGTACCCAGTCAGTACGATATAACACTCATACCCAGACAGCACGATATAACACTCATACCCAGACAGCACGATATAACACTCATACCCAGTCAGTACAATATAACACTCATACCCAGACAGCACGATATAACACTCATACATAGACAGTAGAATATAACACTCATACCCAGACAGCACGATATGACACTCATACCCAGTCAGTACGATATAACAGTCATACCTAGTCAGTACAATATAACACTCATACCCAGACAGCACGATATAACATTCATACCCAGACAGTACAATATAACACTCATACCTAGTCAGTATGATATAACACTCATACCCAGTCAGTATGATATAACAGTCATACCCAGACAGTACAATATAACACTTCTACGCAGTCAGTACGATATAACACTCATACCCAGTCAGTACGATATAACACTCGTACCCAGTCAGTACGATATAACACTCATACCCAGACAGCACGATATAACACTCATACCCAGACAGTACAATATAACACTCATACCCAGTCAGTACGATATAACACTCACACCCAGCTAGTATGTAATAACGCTCATACCCAGTCAGTACGTTATAACACTCATACCCAGACAGCACAATATAACTCTCATACCCAGTCAGTACGATACAACACTCATACCCAGCCAGTATAACACTCATACCCAGACAGTATGATATAACACTCATACCCAGACAGTACGATATAACACTCATACCCAGACAGTACGATATAACACTCATACCCAGACGATATAACACTCATACCCAGACAGTACGATACAACACTCATACCCAGACAGTACGATATAACACTCATACCCAGTCAATACAATATAACACTCATACCCAGACAGTACGATATAACAGTCATATCTAGTCAGTACAATATAACACTCATAATCAGACAGCATATTATAACGCTCATACTCAGACAGTACGATATAACACTTGTACCTAGTCAGTACGATATAACAGTCATACACAGACAGTACAATATAACACTCATTCCCAGCTAGTATGTAATAACACTCATACCCAGTCAGTATGATATAACAGTCATACCTAGTCAGTACAATACAACACTCATAACCAGACAGTATGTAATAATGCTCATACCCAATCAGTACGATAAAACAGTCATACCCAGACAGTACGATATAACACCCATACCCAGTCAGTACAATATTACACTCATACCCAAACAGCGCGATATAAAACTCATACCCAATCAGTAAAACATAACACTCATACCCAGACAGTACGATATAACACTTGTACCCACACAGTACGATATAACACTCATAACTAGCACGATATAACGCTCATACCTAGACAGTACGATATAACAGTCATACCTAGACAGTACAATATAACACTCATACCCAGTCAGTACTATATAACACTCCTACCCAGCTAGTATGTAAAAACGCTCATACCCAGTCGGTACGATATAACAGTCATACCCAGACAGTACGATATAACACTCATACCCAGTCAGTATGATATAACACTCATACCCAGTCAGTATGATATAACACTCATACCCAGACAGCACGATATCCCACTCATACTCAGACAATATGATATACCACTCATACCCAGTCAGTATGATATAGCACTCATACCCAGACAGTACGATATAAAACTCATACCTAGTCAGTGCAATATAACACTCGTACCCAGTCAGTATGATATAATGCTCATACCCAGACATTATGATATAACACTCATACCCAGTCAGTACGATATAACAGTCATACCCAGACAGTATGATATAACACTCATACCCAGACAGTACAATATAACACTCATACCCAGTCAGTACGATATAACATTCATACCCAGACAGTACAATATAACACACATACCCAGTCAGTATGATATAACACTCATACTCATACCCGGACAGTACGATATAACACTCATACACAGTCAGTACAACATAACACCCATACCCAGTCAGTACAATATACCAGTCATACCTAGTCAGTACAATATAACACTCATACCCAGACAGTACGATATAACACTCACACCCAGTCAGTACGATATAACAGTCATACCCAGACAGTACAATATAACACTCATACCCAGACAGTATGATATAACACTTATACCCAGTCAGTACGATATAACACTCATACCCAGTCAGTACGATATAACAATCATACCCAGACAGTACGATATAACACTCATACCCAGACAGTACGATATAACACTCATACCCAGACTGTACGATATAACACTCATACCCAGACAGTACGATATAACACTCATACCCAGTCAGTACAATATAACACTCATACCCAGTCAGTACGATATAACAGTCATACCTAGTCAGTACAATATAGCACTCATACCCAGACAGCACGATATAACACTCATAGCCAGTCAGTACAATATAACTCTCATACCCAGTCAGTGCAATATAACATTCATACCCAGTCAGTAAGATATAAAACTCATACCCAGTCAGTACAATATAACACTTATACTCAATCAGTAAAATATAACACTCATACCCAGACAGTACGATATAACACTCATACTCAGTCAGTACGATAAAACACTCATACCCAGTCAGTACGATAAAACACTCATACCCAGTCAGTACAATATAACACTCATACCCAGTCAGTACGATATAACACTCATTCCCAGTCAGTACGGTATAACACTCATACCCAGTCAGTACAATATAACACTCATACCCAGTCAATACAATATAACACTCATACCCAGACAGTACGATATAACACTCCTACCCAGACAGTACGATATAACAATTGTACCCAGTTAGTATGATCTAATACTCGTACCCAGCAAGTATGTAATAACGCTCATACCCAATCAGTACGATATAAAAGTCATACCCACACAGTACGATATAACACTCATACCCAGTCAGTAGGATATAACACTCATACCCATTCAGTACAATGTAAGACTCATACCCAGTCAGTACAATATAACACTCGTACCCACTCAGTACAATATAACACTCATACCCAGTCAGTACGATATAACACTCATACCCAGTCAGTACGATATAACACTCATACCCAGACAGTACGATATAACACTCATACCCAGACAGTACGATATAACACTCATACCCAGACAGCACGATATAACACTCATACCCAGTCAGTACAATATATCACTCATACCCAGTCAATATGATATAACAGTCCTACCTAGTCAGTACGATATAACACTCATACCCAGACAGTAAGATATAACACTCATACCCAGACAGTACGATATAACACTCATACCCAGTCAGTACGATATAACACTCATACCCAGTCAGTAGGATATAACACTCATACCCAGTCAGTAGAATATAAGACTCATACCCACTCAGTACAATATAACACTCATACCCAGTCAGTACTATAACACTCATACCCAGTCAGTATGATATAACACTCCTACCCAGTCAGTACAATATAACACTCATACCCAGACAGTACGATATAACACTCATACCCACACAGCACGATATAACACTCATACCCAGTCAGTACGATATATCACTCATACCCAGTCAGTATGATATAACAGTCCTACTAGTCAGTACGATATGACACTCATACCCAGTCAGTATGACATAACACTCATACCCAGACAGTACGATATAACACTCATACCCAGTCAGTACGATATAACACTCATACCCAGACAGTACATTATAACACTCATACCCAGTCACTATGATATAACACTCATACCCAGTCAGTACGATATAACACTCATACCCAGACAGAACGATATAACACTCATACCCAGTCAGTACGATATAACACTCATACCCAGTCAGTACAATATAACACTCATACCCAGACAGCACGATATAACACTCATACCCAGACAGCACGATAACACTCATACCCATACAGTACGATATAACAGTCATACCTAGTCAGTACGATATAACACTCATACCCAATCAGTACGATAAAACAGTCATACCCAGACAGTACGATATAACACTCATACCCAGTCAGTACAATATTACACTAATACCCAAACAGCGCGATATAAAACTCATACCCAGTCAGTAAAACATAACACTCGTACCCAGACAGTACGATATAACACTTGTACCCACACAGTACGATATAACACTCATAACCAGCAGGATATAACATTCATACCTAGACAGTAAGATATAACAGTCATACCTAGACAGTACAATATAACACTAATACCCAGTCAGTACTATATAACACTCATACCCAGGCAGCACGATATAACACTCCTACCCAGCTAGTATGTAAAAACGCTCATACCCAGTCGGTACGATATAACAGTCATACCCAGACAGTACGATATAACACTCATACCCAGTCAGTACGATATAACACTCATACCCAGTCAGTATGATATAACACTCATACCTAGACAGCACGATATCCCACTCATACTCAGACAATATGATATACCACTCATACCCAGTCAGTATGATATAGCACTCATACCCAGACAGTACGATATAACACTCAAACCTAGTCAGTGCAATATAACACTCGTACCCAGTCAGTATGATATAACGCTCATACCCAGACAGTATGATATAACACTCATACCTAGTCAGTGCAATATAACACTCGTACCCAGTCAGTATGATATAACGCTCATACCCAGACAGTATGATATAACACTCATACCCAGACAGTACGATATAACACTCATACCCAGTCAGTACGATATAACACACATACCCAGACAGTATGATATAACACTCATACCCAGTCAGTACGATATAACACTCATACACAGTCAGTACGACATAACACTCATACCCAGTCAGTACAATATACCAGTCATACCTAGTCAGTACAATATAACACTCATACCCAGACAGTACGATATAACACTCACACCCAGTCAGTACGATATAACAGTCATACACAGACAGTACAATATAACACTCATACCCAGACTGTACGATATAACACTTATACCCAGTCAGTACGATATAACACTCATACCCAGTCAGTACGATATAACAATCATACCCAGACAGTACGATATAACACTCATACCCAGAGAGTACGATATAACACTCATACCCAGTCAGTATGATATAACACTCATACCCAGACTGTACGATACAACACTCATACCCAGACAGTACGATATAACACTCATACCCAGTCAGTACGATATAACACTCATACCCAGTCAGTACGATATAACAGTCATACGTAGTCAGTACAATATAGCAATCATACCCAGACAGCACGATATAACACTCATAGCCAGTCAGTACAATATAACACTCATGCCCAGTCAGTGCAATATAACATTCATACCCAGTCAGTACGATAATAACACTCATACCCAGTCAGTACAATATAACAGTCACACCCAGTCAGTACAATATAACACTCATACCCAGTCAATACAATATAACACTCATACCCAGACAGTACGATATAACACTCCTACCCAGACAGTACGATATAACAATTGTACCCAGTTAGTATGATCTAATACTCGTACCCAGCAAGTATGTAATAACGCTCATACCCAATCAGTACGATATAACAGTCATACCCACACAGTACGATATAACACTCATACCCAGTCAGTACGATATAACACCCATACCCAGCTATTATGTCATAATGCTCATACCCAGTCAGTACGATATAACAGTCATACCTAGTCAGTACGATATAACAGTCATACCTGGTCAGTACAATATAACACTCATACCCAGACAGAACAATATAACACTCATACCCAGACAGTACGATATAACACTCATACCCAGACAGCACGATATAACACTCATACCCAGTCAGTACGATATAAAACTCATACCCAGACAGTACGATATAACACTCATACCCAGTCAGTACGATATAACAGTCATACCCAGTCAGTACAATATAACAGTCATACTTAGTCAGTACAATATAACACTCATACCCAGACAGTACGATATAACACTCATACCCAGTCAGTACGATATAACACTCATACCCAGACAGCACGATATAACACTCATGCCCAGTCAGTACGATATAAAACTCATACCCACACAGTACGATATAACACTCATACACAGTCAGTACGATATAACACTCATACCCAGTCAGTACAATATAACGGTCATACTTAGTCAGTACAATATAACACTCATACCCAGACAGTAGGATAGAACACTCATACCCTTTCAGTACGATATAACAGTCAAACCCAGACAGTACGATATAACGCTCATACCCAGACAGTACGATATAACACTCATACCCAGTCAGTACGACATAACACTCATACCCAGTCAGTAAAATATAACACTCATACCCAGACAGCACAATATAACACCCATACCCAGCTAGTATGTAATAATGCTCATACCCAGTCAGTACGATATAACACTCATACCCAGTCAGTACAATATAGCACTCATACCCAGTCAGTAAAATATAACACTCATACCCAGACAGTACGATAAAACACTCATACCCAGTCAGTACGATAAAACACTCATACCCAGTCAGTATGATATAACAATCATACCCAGACAGTACGATATAACACTCATACACAGTCATTATGATATAACACTCATACCCAATCAGTACGATATAATACTCATACCCAGTCAGTACAATATAACACTCATACCCACACAGTACGATATAACACTCATACCCAGTCAGTACGATATAACACTTATACCCAGCTAGAATGTAATAACACTCATCCCCAATCAGTATGATATAACACTCATACCCAGACAGCAAGATATAACACCCATACCCAGCTAGTATGTAATAATGCTCATACCCAGTCAGTACGATATAACACTCATACCCAGTCAGTAAAATATAACACTCATACCCAGACAGCATGATTTAACACTCATACCCAGATAGTATGTAATAATGCTCATACCCAGTCAGTATGATATAACACTCATACCCAGTCAGTACAATATAACACATACCCAGTCAGTAAAATATAACACTCATACCTAGACAGTACGATAAAACACTCATACCCAGTCAGTACGATATAACACTCATACCCAGTCAGTAAGATATAACAGTCATACGTAGTCAGTACGATATAACAGTCATACCTAGTCAGTACAATATAACACTCATACCCAGTCAGTAGGATATAACACTCATACCCAGACAGCATGATATAAAACTCATACTCAGACAGTACGATATAACACTCATACACAGTCAGTACGATATAACACTCATACCCAGTCAATACAATATAACAGTCATACCTAGTCAGTAACAATATAACACTCATACTCAGACAGTACGATATAACACTCATACTCTGTCAGTATGATATAACAGTCAAACCCAGACAGTACGATATAACACTCATACCCAGACAGTACGATATAACACTCATACCCAGTCAGTACGATATAACACTGATACCCACACATTATGATATAACACTCATACCCAGTCAGTGCGATATAACAGTCATACCTAGTCAGTACGATATAACAGTCATACCTAGTCAGTACAATATAACACTCATACCCAGACAGAACAATATAACACTCATACCCAGACAGTACGATATAACACTCATACTCAGTCAGTACGATATAACACTCATACCCAGACAGCACGATATAACACTCATACCCAGTCAGTACGATATAAAACTCATACCCAGACAGTACGATATAACACTCATACACAGTCAGTACGATATAACACTCATACCCAGTCAGTACAATATAACAGTCATACTTAGTCAGTACAATACAACACTCATACCCAGACAGTACGATATAACACTCATACCCAGTCAGTACGATATAACACTCATACCCAGACAGCATGATATAACACTCATGCCCAGTCAGTACGATATAAAACTCATACCCACACAGTACGATATAACACTCATACACAGTCAGTACGATATAACACTCATACCTAGTCAGTACGACATAACACTCATACCCAGTCAGTACAATATAACACTCATACCCAGACAGTACGATAGAACACTCATACCCTTTCAGTACGATATAACAGTCAAACCCAGACAGTACGATATAACGCTCATACCCAGACAGTACGATATAACACTCATACCCAGTCAGTACGACATAACACTCATACCCAGTCAGTAAAATATAACACTCATACCCAGACAGCACAATATAGCACCCATACCCAGCTAGTATGTAATAATGCTCATACCCAGTCAGTACGATATAACACTCATACCCAGTCAGTACAATATAACACTCATACCCAGTCAGTAAAATATAACACTCATACCCAGACAGTACGATAAAACACTCATACCCAGTCAGTACGATAAAACACTCATACCCAGTCAGTATGATATAACAATCATACCCAGACAGTACGATATAACACTCATACACAGTCATTATGATATAATACTCATACCCAGTCAGTACGATATAATACTCATACCCAGTCAGTACAATATAACACTCATACCCAGTCAGTACAATATAACACTCATACCCACACAGTACGATATAACACTCATACCCAGTCAGTACGATATAACACTTATACCCAGCTAGAATGTAATAACGCTCATCTCCAATCAGTATGATATAACACTCATACCCAGACAGCAAGATATAACACCCATACCCAGCTAGTATGTAATAATGCTCATACCCAGTCAGTACGATATAACACTCATACCCAGTCAGTAAAATATAACACTCATACCCAGACAGCACGATTTAACACTCATACCCAGACAGCACAATGTAACACCCATACCCAGATAGTATGTAATAATGCTCGTACCCAGTCAGTATGATATAACACTCATACCCAGTCAGTACAATATAACACTCATACCCAGTCAGTAAAATATAACACTCATACCCAGACAGTACGATAAAACACTCATACCCAGTCAGTACGATATAACACTCATACCCACACAGTACGATATAACACTCATACCCAGTCAGTACGATATAACACTCATACCCAGCTAGTATGTAATAACGCTCATACCCAGTCAGTACGATATAACAGTCAAACTCATACAGTACGATATAACACTCATACCCAGACAGCACCATATAACACTCATACCCAGACAGCACAACATAACACCCATACCCAGCTAGTATGTAAAAACGCTCATACCTAGTCAGTATGATATAACACTCATACCCAGTCAGTAAGATATAACAGTCATACGTAGTCAGTACGATATAACAGTCATACCTAGTCAGTACAATATAACACTCATACCCAGTCAGTAGGATATAACACTCATACCCAGACAGCATGATATAAAACTCATACTCAGACAGTACGATATAACACTCATACACAGTCAGTACAATATAACACTCATACCCAGTCAATACAATATAACAGTCACACCTAGTCAGTAACAATATAACACTCATACTCAGACAGTACGATATAACACTCATACTCTGTCAGTATGATATAACAGTCAAACCCAGACAGTACGATATAAGACTCATACCCAGTCAGTACGATATAACACTGATACCCACACATTATGATATAACACTCATACCCAGTCAGTGCGATATAACAGTCATACCTAGTCAGTACAATATAACACTCATACCAAGCCAGCACAATATAACACTCATACCCAGTCAGTAAAATATAACAGTCATACCCAGTCAGTACATTATAACACTCATACCCAGTCAGTACAATATAACACTCATACCCAGTCAGTACGATATAACACTGATACCCACACATTATGATATAACACTCATACCCAGTCAGTGCGATATAACAGTCATACCTAGTCAGTACAATATAACACTCATACCAAGCCAGCACAATATAACAGTCATACCCAGTCAGTAAAATATAACAGTCATACCCAGTCAGTACATTATAACACTCATACCCAGTCAGTACGATATAACACTCATACCCAGTCAGTACAATATAACACTCACACCCAGTCAGTACAATATAACACTCATACCCAGTCAGTACGATATAACATGCATACCCAGTATGTACGATATAACACTTATACCCAGCTAGTATGTAATAATGCTCATACCCAGTCAGTACGATATAACAGTCATACCCATACAGTACGATATAATACTCATACCCAGACAGCATGATATAACACTCATACCCAGACAGCACGATATAACACTCATACCCAGTCAGTACAATATAACACTCATACCCAGACAGTACGATATAACAGTCATATCTAGTCAGTACAATATAACACTCATAATCAGACAGCATATTATAACGCTCATACTCAGACAGTACGATATAACACTTGTACCCAGTCAGTACGATATAACACTCACACCCAGCTAGTATGTAATAACGCTCATACCCAGTCAGTACGTTATAACACTCATACCCAGACAGCACAATATAACTCTCATACCCAATCAGTACGATACAACACTCATACCCAGCCAGTATAACACTCATACCCAGACAGTATGATATAACACTCATACCCAGACAGTACGATATAACACTCATACCCAGACAGTACGATATAACACTCATACCCAGACGATATAACACTCATACCCAGACAGTACGATACAACACTCATACCCAGACAGTACGATATAACACTCATACCCAGTCAGTACAATATAACACTCATACCCAGACAGTACGATATAACAGTCATATCTAGTCAGTACAATATAACACTCATAATCAGACAGCATATTATAACGCTCATACTCAGACAGTACGATATAACACTTGTACCTAGTCAGTACGATATAACAGTCATACACAGACAGTACAATATAACACTCATTCCCAGCTAGTATGTAATAACACTCATACCCAGTCAGTATGATATAACAGTCATACCTAGTCAGTACAATACAACACTCATAACCAGACAGTATGTAATAATGCTCATACCCAATCAGTACGATAAAACAGTCATACCCAGACAGTACGATATAACACTCATACCCAGTCAGTACAATATTACACTCATACCCAAACAGCGCGATATAAAACTCATACCCAGTCAGTAAAACATAACACTCATACCCAAACAGTACGATATAACACTCATAACTAGCACGATATAACGCTCATACCTAGACAGTACGATATAACAGTCATACCTAGACAGTGCAATATAACACTCATACCCAGTCAGTAGTATATAACACTCCTACCCAGCTAGTATGTAAAAACGCTCATACCCAGTCGGTACGATATAACAGTCATACCCAGACAGTACGATATAACACTCATACCCAGTCAGTATGATATAACACTCATACTCATACCCGGACAGTACGATATAACACTCATACACAGTCAGTACAACATAACACCCATACCCAGTCAGTACAATATACCAGTCATACCTAGTCAGTACAATATAACACTCACACCCAGTCAGTACGATATAACAGTCATACCCAGACAGTACAATATAACACTCATACCCAGACAGTATGATATAACACTTATACCCAGTCAGTACGATATAACACTCATACCCAGTCAGTACGATATAACAATCATACCCAGACAGTACGATATAACACTCATACCCAGACAGTACGATATAACACTCATACCCAGACTGTACGATATAACACTCATACCCAGACAGTACGATATAACACTCATACCCAGTCAGTACGATATAACACTCATACCCAGTCAGTACGATATAACAGTCATACCTAGTCAGTACAATATAGCACTCATACCCAGACAGCACGATATAACACTCATAGCCAGTCAGTACAATATAACTCTCATACCCACTCATACCCAGTCAGTGCAATATAACATTCATACCCAGTCAGTAAGATATAAAACTCATACCCAGTCAGTACAATATAACACTCATACTCAATCAGTAAAATATAACACTCATACCCAGACAGTACGATATAACACTCATACTCAGTCAGTACGATAAAACACTCATACCCAGTCAGTACGATAAAACACTCATACCCAGTCAGTACAATATAACACTCATACCCAGTCAGTACGATATAACACTCATTCCCAGTCAGTACGGTATAACACTCATACCCAGTCAGTACAATATAACACTCATACCCAGTCAATACAATATAACACTCATACCCAGACAGTACGATATAACACTCCTACCCAGACAGTACGATATAACAATTGTACCCAGTTAGTATGATCTAATACTCGTACCCAGCAAGTATGTAATAACGCTCATACCCAATCAGTACGATATAAAAGTCATACCCACACAGTACGATATAACACTCATACCCAGTCAGTAGGATATAACACTCATACCCATTCAGTACAATGTAAGACTCATACCCAGTCAGTAAAATATAACACTCGTACCCACTCAGTACAATATAACACTCATACCCAGTCAGTACGATATAACACTCGTACCCAGTCAGTACGATATAACACTCATACCCAGACAGTACGATATAAAACTCATACCCAGACAGTACGATATAACACTCATACCCAGACAGCACGATATAACACTCATACCCAGTCAGTACAATATATCACTCATACCCAGTCAATATGATATAACAGTCCTACCTAGTCAGTACGATATAACACTCATACCCAGACAGTAAGATATAACACTCATACCCAGACAGTACGATATAACACTCATACCCAGACAGTACGATATAACACTCATACCCAGTCAGTACAATATAACACTCATACCCAGTCAGAACAATATAACACTCATACCCAGACAGCACGATATAACACTCATACCCAGACAGCACGATAACACTCATACCCATACAGTACGATATAACAGTCATACCTAGTCAGTACGATATAACACTCATACCCAATCAGTACGATAAAACAGTCATACCCAGACAGTACGATATAACACTCATACCCAGTCAGTACAATATTACACTAATACCCAAACAGCGCGATATAAAACTCATACCCAGTCAGTAAAACATAACACTCATACCCAGACAGTACGATATAACACTTGTACCCACACAGTACGATATAACACTCATAACCAGCAGGATATAACACTCATACCTAGACAGTAAGATATAACAGTCATACCTAGACAGTACAATATAACACTCATACCCAGTCAGTACTATATAACACTCATACCCAGGCAGCACGATATAACACTCCTACCCAGCTAGTATGTAAAAACGCTCATACCCAGTCGGTACGATATAACAGTCATACCCAGACAGTACGATATAACACTCATACCCAGTCAGTACGATATAACACTCATACCCAGTCAGTATGATATAACACTCATACCTAGACAGCACGATATCCCACTCATACTCAGACAATATGATATACCACTCATACCCAGTCAGTATGATATAGCACTCATACCCAGACAGTACGATATAACACTCATACCTAGTCAGTGCAATATAACACTCGTACCCAGTCAGTATGATATAACGCTCATACCCAGACAGTATGATATAACACTCATACCCAGACAGTATGATATAACACTCATACCCAGTCAGTACGATATAACATTCATACCTGGACAGTACGATATAACACACATACCCAGTCAGTACGATATAACACTCATACTCATACCCAGACAGTACAATATAACACTCATACACAGTCAGTACGACATAACACTCATACCCAGTCAGTACAATATACCAGTCATACCTAGTCAGTACAATATAACACTCATACCCAGACAATACGATATAACACTCACACCCAGTCAGTACGATATAACAGTCATACCCAGACAGTACAATATAACACTCATACCCAGACTGTACGATATAACACTTATACCCAGTCAGTACGATATAACACTCATACCCAGTCAGTACGATATAACAATCATACCCAGACAGTACGATATAACACTCATACCCAGACAGTACGATATAACACTCATACCCAGACAGTACGATATAACACTCATACCCAGTCAGTATGATATAACTCTCATACCCAGACTGTACGATACAACACTCATACCCAGACAGTACGATATAACACTCATACCCAGTCAGTACGATATAACACTCATACCCAGTCAGTACGATATAACAGTCATACGTAGTCAGTACAATATAGCAATCATACCCAGACAGCACGATATAACACTCATAGCCAGTCAGTACAATATAACACTCATGCCCAGTCAGTGCAATATAACATTCATACCCAGTCAGTACGATAATAACACTCATACCCAGTCAGTACAATATAACAGTCACACCCAGTCAGTACAATATAACACTCATACCCAGTCAATACAATATAACACTCATACCCAGACAGTACGATATAACACTCCTACCCAGACAGTACGATATAACAATTGTACCCAGTTAGTATGATCTAATACTCGTACCCAGCAAGTATGTAATAACGCTCATACCCAATCAGTACGATATAACAGTCATACCCACACAGTACGATATAACACTCATACCCAGTCAGCACGATATAACACCCATACCCAGCTATTATGTCATAATGCTCATACCCAGTCAGTACGATATAACAGTCATACCTAGTCAGTACGATATAACAGTCATACCTAGTCAGTACAATATAACACTCATACCCAGACAGAACAATATAACACTCATACCCAGACAGTACGATATAACACTCATACCCAGACAGCACGATATAACACTCATACCCAGTCAGTACGATATAAAACTCATACCCAGACAGTACGATATAACACTCATACACAGTCAGTACGATATAACACTCATACCCAGTCAGTACAATATAACACTCATATCCAGACAGCATGATATAACACTCATACCCAGACAGTACGATATAACACTCATACCCAGACAGCACGATATAACACTCATACCCAGTCAGTTACGATATAAAACTCATACCCAGACAGTACGATATAACACTCATACACAGTCAGTACGATATAACACTCATACCCAGTCAGTACAATATAACAGTCATACTTAGTCAGTACAATATAACACTCATACCCAGACAGTACGATATAACACTCATACCCAGTCAGTACGATATAACACTCATACCCAGACAGCAAGATATAACACTCATGCCCAGTCAGTACGATATAAAACTCATACCCACACAGTACGATATAACACTCATACACAGTCAGTACGATATAACACTCATACCCAGTCAGTACAATATAACGGTCATACTTAGTCAGTACAATATAACACTCATACCCAGACAGTAGGATAGAACACTCATACCCTTTCAGTACGATATAACAGTCAAACCCAGACAGTACGATATAATGCTCATACCCAGACAGTACGATATAACACTCATACCCAGTCAGTACGACATAACACTCACACCCAGTCAGTAAAATATAACACTCATACCCAGACAGCACAATATAACACCCATACCCAGCTAGTATGTAATAATGCTCATACCCAGTCAGTACGATATAACACTCATACCCAGTCAGTACAATATAGCACTCATACCCAGTCAGTAAAATATAACACTCATACCCAGACAGTACGATAAAACACTCATACCCAGTCAGTACGATAAAACACTCATACCCAGTCAGTATGATATAACAATCATACCCAGACAGTACGATATAACACTCATACACAGTCATTATGATATAACACTCATACCCAGTCAGTACGATATAATACTCATACCCAGTCAGTACAATATAACACTCATACCCAGTCAGTACAATATAACACTCATACCCACACAGTACGATATAACACTTATACCCAGCTAGAATGTAATAACACTCATCCCCAATCAGTATGATATAACACTCATACCCAGACAGCAAGATATAACACCCATACCCAGCTAGTATGTAATAATGCTCATACCCAGTCAGTACGATATAACACTCATACCCAGTCAGTAAAATATAACACTCATACCCAGACAGCACGATTTAACACTCATACCCAGACAGCACGATGTAACACCCATACCCAGATAGTATGTAATAATGCTCATACCCAGTCAGTATGATATAACACTCATACCCAGTCAGTACAATATAACACTCATACCCAGTCAGTAAAATATAACACTCATACCTAGACAGTACGATAAAACACTCATACCCAGTCAGTACGATATAACACTCATACCCACACAGTACGATATAACACTCATACCCAGTCAGTACGATATAACACTCATACCCAGCTAGTATGTAATAACGCTCATACCCAGTCAGTACGATATAACAGTCAAACTCATACAGTACGATATAACACTCATACCCAGACAGCACCATATAACACTCATACCCAGACAGCACAACATAACACCCATACCCAGCTAGTATGTAAAAACGCTCATACCTAGTCAGTATGATATAACACTCATACCCAGTCAGTAAGATATAACAGTCATACGTAGTCAGTACGATATAACAGTCATACCTAGTCAGTACAATATAACACTCATACCCAGTCAGTAGGATATAACACTCATACCCAGACAGCATGATATAAAACTCATACTCAGACAGTACGATATAACACTCATACACAGTCAGTACGATATAACACTCATACCCAGTCAATTCAATATAACAGTCATACCTAGTCAGTAACAATATAACACTCATACTCAGACAGTACGATATAACACTCATACTCTGTCAGTATGATATAACAGTCAAACCCAGACAGTACGATATAACACTCATACCCAGACAGTACGATATAACACTCATACCCAGTCAGTACGATATAACACTGATACCCACACATTATGATATAACACTCATACCCAGTCAGTGCGATATAACAGTCATACCTAGTCAGTACGATAGTCATACCTAGTCAGTACAATATAACACTCATACCCAGACAGAACAATATAACACTCATACCCAGAAGTACGATATAACACTCATACTCAGTCAGTACGATATAACACTCATACCCAGACAGCACGATATAACACTCATACCCAGTCAGTACGATATAAAACTCATACCCAGACAGTACGATATAACACACATACACAGTCAGTACGATATAACACTCATACCCAGTCAGTACAATATAACAGTCATACTTAGTCAGTACAATACAACACTCATACCCAGACAGTACGATATAACACTCATACCCAGTCAGTACGATATAACACTCATACCCAGACAGCATGATATAACACTCATGCCCAGTCAGTACGATATAAAACTCATACCCACACAGTACGATATAACACTCATACACAGTCAGTACGATATAACACTCATACCCAGTCAGTACAATATAACAGTCATACTTAGTCAGTACAAAATAACACTCATACCCAGACAGTACGATAGAACACTCATACCCTTTCAGTACGATATAACAGTCAAACCCAGACAGTACGATATAACGCTCATACCCAGACAGTACGATATAACACTCATACAAAGTCAGTACGACATAACACTCATACCCAGTCAGTAAAATATAACACTCATACCCAGACAGCACAATATAGCACCCATACCCAGCTAGTATGTAATAATGCTCATACCCAGTCAGTGCGATATAACACTCATACCCAGTCAGTACAATATAACACTCATACCCAGTCAGTAAAATATAACACTCATACCCAGACAGTACGATAAAACACTCATACCCAGTCAGTACGATAAAACACTCATACCCAGTCAGTATGATATAACAATCATACCCAGACAGTACGATATAACACTCATACACAGTCATTATGATATAATACTCATACCCAGTCAGTACGATATAATACTCATACCCAGTCAGTACAATATAACACTCATACCCAGTCAGTACAATATAACACTCATACCCACACAGTACGATATAACACTCATACCCAGTCAGTATGATATAACACTTATACCCAGCTAGAATGTAATAACGCTCATCCCCAATCAGTATGATATAACACTCATACCCAGACAGCAAGATATAACACCCATACCCAGCTAGTATGTAATAATTCTCATACCCAGTCAGTACGATATAACACTCATACCCAGTCAGTAAAATATAACACTCATACCCAGACAGCACGATTTAACACTCATACCCAGACAGCACGATGTAACACCCATACCCAGATAGTATGTAATAATGCTCGTACCCAGTCAGTATGATATAACACTCATACCCAGTCAGTACAATATAACACTCATACCCAGTCAGTAAAATATAACACTCATACCCAGACAGTACGATAAAACACTCATACCCAGTCAGTACGATATAACACTCATACCCACACAGTACGATATAACACTCATACCCAGTCAGTACTATATAACACTCATACCCAGCTAGTATGTAATAACGCTCATACCCAGTCAGTACGATATAACAGTCAAACTCATACAGTACGATATAACACTCATACCCAGACAGCACCATATAATACTCATACCCAGACAGCACAACATAACACCCATACCCAGCTAGTATGTAAAAACGCTCATACCTAGTCAGTATGATATAACACTCATACCCAGTCAGTAAGATATAACAGTCATACGTAGTCAGTACGATACAACAGTCATACCTAGTCAGTACAATATAACACTCATACCCAGTCAGTAGGATATAACACTCATACCCAGACAGCATGATATAAAACTCATACTCAGACAGTACGATATAACACTCATACACAGTCAGTACGATATAACACTCATACCCAGTCAATACAATATAACAGTCATACCTAGTCAGTAACAATATAACACTCATACTCAGACAGTACGATATAACACTCATACTCTGTCAGTATGATATAACACTCATACCCAGTCAGTGTGATATAACAGTCATACCTAGTCAGTACAATATAACACTCATACCAAGCCAGCACAATATAACACTCATACCCAGTCAGTAAAATATAACAGTCATACCCAGTCAGTACATTATAACACTCATACCCAGTCAGTACAATATAACACTCATACCCAGTCAGTACAATATAACACTGATACCCACACATTATGATATAACACTCATACCCAGTCAGTGCGATATAACAGTCATACCTAGTCAGTACAATATAACACTCATACCAAGCCAGCACAATATAACAGTCATACCCAGTCAGTAAAATATAACAGTCATACCCAGTCAGTACATTATAACACTCATACCCAGTCAGTACAATATAACACTCACACCCAGTCAGTACAATATAACACTCATACCCAGTCAGTACGATATAACATGCATACCCAGTCTGTACGATATAACACTTATACCCAGCTAGTATGTAATAATGCTCATACCCAGTCAGTACGATATAACAGTCATACCCATACAGTACGATATAATACTCATACCCAGACAGCATGATATAACACTCATACCCAGACAGCACGATATAACACTCATACCCAGCTAATATGTAATAACGCTCATACCTAGTTAGTACAATATAACAGTCAAACCCAGACAGTACGATATAACAATCATACTCAATCAGTACGATATAACAGTCATACCTAGTCAGCACGATATAACACTCATACCCAGTCAGTACGATATAACACTCATACCCAGGCAGCACGATATAACACTCATACACAGTAAGTACATTATAACACTCATACCCAGTCAGTATGATATAACAGTCATACCCAGACAGTACGATATAACACTCATACCCAGACAGCATGATATAACACTCATACCCAGTCAGTACAATATAACACTCCTACCCAGACAGTACGATATAACACTCATACCCAGACAGTACGATATAACACTTGTACCCAGTCAGTATGATCTAATACTCATACCCAGCTAGTATGTAATAACGCTCATACCCAGTCAGTACGATATAACAGTCATACCCAGACAGTACGATATAACACTCATACCCAGATACCACGATATAACACTCATACCCAGACAGCACGATATAACACTCATACCCAGACAGCAAGATATAACACTCATACCCAGCTAGTATGTAATAACGCTCATACCCAGTCAGTACGATACATCAGTCATACCCAGACAGTACGATATAACACTCATACCCAGACAGTACGATATAACACTCATACCCAGTCAGTATGATATAACAGTCATATCCAGTCAGTATGATATAACAATCATACCCAGTCAGTACAATATAACACTCATACCCAGACAATACAATATAACACTCATAACCAGTCAGTACGATATAACACTCATAACCAGTCAGTAAGATATAACACTCATACCCAGACAGTATGATATAACACTCATACCCAGACAGCATGATATAACACTCATACCCAGTCAGTACAATATAACACTCATACCCAGACAGTACGATATAACACTCATACCCAGACAGTATGATATAACACTTATACCCAGTCAGTATGATCTAATACTCATACCCATACAGTACAATATAACACTTATATCCAGTCAGTATGATCTAATACTCATACCCAGCTAGTATGTAATAACGCTCATACCCAGTCAGTACGATATAACAGTCATGCCCAGACAGTACAATATAACACTCCTACCCAGTCAGTATGATATAACACTTATACCCAGCTAGTATGTAATAACATTCATACCCAGACAGTACGATATAACACTCATACCCAGACAGCATAATATAACACTCATACCCAGACAGCACGATATAACACTCATACCCAGACAGTACAATATAACACTTGTACACAGTCAGTATGATCTAATACTCATACCCAGCTAGTATGTAATAACGCTCATACCCAGACAGTACGATATAACACTCATACCCAGACAGTACAATATAACACTCATACCCAGTCAGTACGATATAACACTCATACCCAGACAGCACGATATAACACTCATACCTAGACAGTACAATATAACACTTGTACTCAGTCAGTATGATCTAAAACTCATACCCAGCTAGTATGTAATAACACTCATACCCCGTCAGTACGATATAACAGTCATACCCAGTAAGTACATTATAACACTCATACCCAGTCAGTATGATATAACAGTCATACCCAGACAGTACGATATAACACTCAAACCCAGACAGCATGATATAACACTCATACCCAGTCAGTACAATATAACACTCCTACCCAGACAGTACGATATAACACTCATACCCAGACAATACGATATAACACTTGTACCCAGTCAGTATGATCTAATACTTATACCCAGCTTGTATGTAATAACGCTCATACCCAGTCAGTACGATATAACAGTCATACCCAGACAGTACGATATAACACTCATACCCAGACACCACGATATAACACTCATACCCATACAGCACGATATAACACTCATACCCAGCTAGTATGTAATAACGCTCATACCCAGTCAGTACGATACATCAGTCATACCCAGACAGTACGATATAACACTCATACCCAGACAGTACGATATAACACTCATATCCAGTCAGTATGATATAACAATCATACCCAGTCAGTACAATATAACACTCATACCCAGACAGTACAATATAACACTCATACACAGTCAGTACGATATAACACTCATACCCAGACAGTACGATATAACACTCATACCCAGTCAGTATGACATAACACTCATACCCAGACAGCACAATATAACACTCATACTCAGTCAGTACAATATAACACTTATACCCAGTCAGTATGATATAACAGTCATACCCAGACAGTACGATGTAACACTCATACCCAGACACCATAATATAACACTCATACCCAGTCAGTACAATATAACACTCATACCCAGACAGTATGATATAACACTTATACCCAGTCAGTATGATCTAATACTCATACCCAAACAGTACAATATAACACTTATACCCAGTCAGTATGATCTAATACTCATACCCAGCTAGTATGTAATAACGCTCATACCCAGTCAGTACGATATAACAGTCATACCCAGACAGTACGATATAACACTCCTACCCAGTCAGTACGATATAACACTTACACCCAGCTAGTATGTAATAACACTCATACCCAGACAGTACGATATAACACTCATACCCAGATAGCACGATATAACACTCATACCCAGACAGTACAATATAACACTCATACCCAGTCAGTACGATATAACACTCATACCCAGACAGCACGATATAACACTCATACCTAGACAGTACAATATAACACTTGTACTCAGTCAGTATGATCTAAAACTCATACCCAGCTAGTATGTAATAACACTCATACCCCGTCAGTACGATATAACAGTCATACCCAGTCAGTACGATATAAAACTCATACCCAGACAGCACGATATAACACTCATACCCAGACAGCACGATATAACACTCATACCCAGTCAGTACAATATAACACTCATACCCAGACAGTACGATATAACAGTCACACCTAGTCAGTACAATATAACACTCATACCCAGACAGCACGATATAAGACTCATACCCAGACAGCATGATATAACACTTGTACCCAGTCAGTACAATATAACACTCATACCCAGTCAGTACAATATAACACTCATACCCAGACAGGACAATATAACACTCATACCGAGACAATATGATATAACACTCATACCCAGTCAGTACGATATAAAACTCATACCCAGTCAGTACAATATAACACTCATACCCAGTCAGTACGATATAACACTCACACCCAGTCAGTACAATATAACACCCGTACCCAGTCAGTATGATCTAATACTCATACCCAGCTAGTATGTAATAACGCTCATACCCAGTCAGTACGAATTAACAGTCATACCCAGACAGTACGATATAACACTCATACCCAGACAGTACGATATAACACTCATACCCAGTCAGTACGATATAACCCTCATACCCAATCAGTATGATATAACACTCATTCCCAGTCAGTACGATACAACACTCATACCCAGTCAGTACGATTTAACACTCATACCCAGACAGTACAATATAACACTTATACCCAGGCAGTACGCTATAACACTCATACCCAGTCAGTACGACATAACACTCACACCCAGCTGGTATGTAATAACGCTCATACCCAGTCAGTACGATATGACAGTCATACCCAGACATTACGATATAACACTCATACACAGACAGTATGATATAACACTCATACCCAGTCAGTATGATATAACACTCATACCCAGTCAGTACAATATAACACTTATACCCAGTCAGTACGATATAACACTCATACCCAGTCAGTACAATATAACACTTGTACCCAGTCAGTATGGTCTAAAACTCATATCCAGCTAGTATGTAATAATGCTCATACATAGTCAGTACGATATAACAGTCATACCCAGACAGTACGATATAACACTCATACCCAGACAGTATGATATAACACTCATTCCCAGTCAGTACAATATAACACTCATACCCAGTCAGTACGATATAACACTCATACGCAGTCAGTACAATATAACACTCATATCCAGACAGCATGATATAACACTCATACCCAGACAGTACGATATAACACTTGTACCCAGTCAGTACGATATAACACTCATACCCAGTCAGTACGATATAACACTCATACCCAGTCAGTACAATATAACACTCATACCCAGACAGTACGATATAACACTTATACCCAGTCAGTACGATATCAGTACGATATAAGAGTCATACCCAGACAGCACGATATAACACTCATACCCAGACAGTACGATATAACACTCATACCCAGACAGTACGATATAACACTCATACCCAGACAGTACGATATAACAGTCATACCCAGACAGTACGATATAACAGTCATACACAGAAAGTACGATATAATACTCATACCCAGTCAGTATGATATAACACTCATACCTAGTCATAACGATATAACACTCATACGCAGTCACTATGATATAACAGTCATACCCAGTCAGTATGATATAACAATCATACTCAGTCAGTACGATATAACAGTCAAACCTAGTCAATTTGTTATAATGCTTATACCCAGTCAGTACAATATAACACTCATACCCAGTCAGCATGATAAAAGGAAGTACTTGCTATACATTGATTTTGGGATTTTGTATTAAACTGGGTATGAGTGTTATATCGTACTGTCTGGGTATGAATGTTATATTATACTGACTGGGTATGATATAACATTCATACCCAGACCGTACAATATAACACTCATACCCAGTCAGTATGATATAACATTCATACCCAGACAATACGATAGAACACTCATACCCAGTTTAATACAAAATCCCAAAATCAATGTATAGCAAGTACCTAGTTTTTAAACCACAGTAAAACCTACAATTCAAATCTATGACCTATCAAAATTATTGTAAATTTTTATTGAGAGATGGACTAAATAAGGGCCATAAATTAATGACCCAGCTCCTTTCTTTTTTCTCCAAGATAGAATGTCAACATAATCTGTTGGGAATGGAAGTACACAAAGTACTGGGATATTCTTTATAATGTTTATGTAAAGCACCGGACAGTCTGTGAAATCAAATGTCATTGAAAGGTTTCAACATTCTTAATACTAATGGTTAGGGCATCATTCCAATGTAGGATGTACTACAAATACATTGGGCCATGTATATCTCACACTCATCGGAAGAAATAATGAACAATTGAAAACTGTAAACTTTGGAAGAGTGGACAGAAGAAAACCAGCTAGGTCTACAGACAGACTTGCAGAATGTGAATTACCAAAGGGCTAAACAATTGTTTATCTATTTTTTTTAAGAGAAAAATTGCTTGCTGTAGATTCTGGACCCTCATATGTAGGTGAACTAACATCTGTCTGGAAGTAAATGCCCAGAAAGTGGAATTCAAGTAAACTAGTCCACTGTTTGTGAATAACTTTATGCATCACAAAACAGTTACTATCAAAATGTTTAATAACTCTTGGGACATTAGCTGGTTGCTTTGCACATCTCTGATACCGAAGCAAAGCTTTTATCAGAGTTTAACCATCTCAACCTTAGCCACATCAAGTCTTTGTAGATTACATCCCCCTACAATTAAGTATGTGATGCAGATCAAAAACTGAGTTTTTAAATCTACTGGGGTCACAGCAAATATTTTAATTCTTATGGACTGAGACACTGCTGTTGGGAATAATGTGCCAGTGATGGAAATTGGTAGGTAACTGCAATGACTTATTTGAATATGGCTTCCTGAAATCTGATGTTACAGTGGAAGCACCAAGTGTAATTGCTACACTAATGTCTAAAAATATATATTAAAAAGTTCATTCCTTAAAATGAAGCCTTTACTCCAATCACTGTGACTTAAAAAATCCAAAGGGTATACCAGAGTATATTTCTCCATCTTCCAAGCCATCCAAAAATCATCTAAGTACTTGTTTGTTTCAGTTATTTTTCACTATGTAGGATGATACATCACACTGACCTACTATCCTAAAAATGTCCACTACTACTATCCGTAGTTTATAAGCAAAAAAAAAAATCACTTAGTTCACAGATGGTGATGCCATCACATCTAGAATTCCTTTCTAGGTCCTGGATTGATTTTTTATTACTGAAGTTTCCATATTTTAATGATGCCAGTTCAGATTTTACACAATTAGTAGTGTCTTCAGATCTGAATTATGGATTTCCATTTCAGCAATTATACCCAAGTAAGAGAGTTTAACTTATTTTAATACAGGTTAATATCCAATTTAATTTTGTTTTTTAATAAAATTGAAATTGGACCTGCTTCACACCTTGTAGCCTCAGTGATAATCCACAGCAGTAAAATACAAGGTGGGAAATGTTCACTGAGTAATTGGTTATCTGACTACTTGATGTAGTCACATAGATCAAGTTGCAAATGTTAGACACTATGGTAGCAATTGCACCATCACTCTCCATAACAACAGATTCAGTAATGATGCTTCTTCTGTAAGATTGGTGCCTGGTATTTTTAATGTCCTTTTTTATCTGCCAATAGATAGAATAATTTGGTGGATCTGACAGTTTGGCCTTCCTAGTTTTATTTTGTGGTAGTCACCCATTTTACTTCTGACATGGTGTTTGACAGTCCCAATCCCAACAGAAATTTGAAAAGTTGTCATAGAACATTACACTGTTGTGACTACTTTTCCAGACTGCTGGAAGTTGGAAACTTAAGATTAGTGTCCAAATAAGTGTTTAGTTGAAGGAGCTCAGTGACTCCAATGCTCTCACACTGATACAATTTTGGAAAACCTCCACTATTGTAGTTATCTTACTACAGACTCAAATTACTAAGTACAATGACAGCACATTTCAACTTCATATTAGTTTTGCGTCACACCTTCTGTGTTTACTTTGCATTTAAAATATGAGGAGCTAGGTTAAGACATAAAAGTAAATCTTATTTTTTCTTAGTTAAAATTAGGTTCGGTCAGAAGTGCTTGTCTGTTACTTAACCTCTGAATTTACGACTAAGGGCAGGGTTGGTTGCTTTTAAGGCTGGAATTCAGAGATGAGTGGTGCAGTATATGCCGCAAAATAGTGTGGGAAGCAGCCATGTAGAGGGTGCAAGAAATTCAAAGGGATCAATTTCATATGATCCCAGGACTATATAATCAAGCCTCACAAGATTTAATCTTGGTACATCAAACTGGCTTCTCCTGTGGAAGGTGGCAACACTAACAACAGTGTTTTTGCAGGGGGAGCAGCCCCCCGTGCCCCCACCACACCCCTGAATATGTGCGTGCGTGTGCATGTGTGTGTGTGCGTGCACGTGTGCGCATCTATCTATATATACCATTTCTGAGATCACTCCACATTGGGGGATGGACAAATATAAAAAAAAAATACTGGTTTCCAGAGGAGAAGCCAGTTCAACATTCCAAAATTTGATCTTGTGAGTCTTGATCATGTGGTCTTGCTATCATATGAAACAGACCCATTCAAAAACCACTAACTGTGGTAAAGTCCAATGGCTGAGACTGCTCAATATGCAGCATATGCAAATGAATGCCTAATGACCGATAAATCAGATAGGCCATTCAAATGAGCAACATGAAATATGCAAATACAGGAGTCCAACATGGCAGGCCAGTTCACAGGTACATACAATGGTGGCGTTGCCTGCCCATACCCACCCATTTTGAATGCGATGATTTACAGTGTGCATGATGAGGCTCATGTTAGGCAAAGGAGATGCAATACCTCAACAGCATGTGTTGGCAGCCACCGCAGCAGCTACTGATGGCAATGCTGCATGTCAGAGTTGTCTCAGCCAGCAAAGACAATCCATGCATCTGCTCACACATCAGCAACTAACAGGTCATCAGATAACTGATCACTTCAGAATGGACAGGGTTACAATATGAGATTTAGTTGAACTGTATTACCCATGAGCAGAATCGAGAAGCCTGCATGATATGCCTATTCCTGTGGACACAAAAGAATGTTTGGCATACATAACCTCAACTACAGGGACTGTCCAGTGACCTACACGGGCCACGTCAGGTACACCACAGGCCTTCGGCATCACAAATACTTAAACAATTCTACGACATTATGGTACATTATGAGGACAGAACCATCAACATGAGTACTTCATATAAGTCCTGGGCACAAAAGATTGCAGCCATTTTGGTATTAAGGCCCCCATCTGTCTAGACACACAAAGAGATACATAAATAGGAAGGGTCGCCACTCACTGAATAGCCATGTGGTCTGTAATGTCAAGCACATAATCTAAAGTATGTATGTGAACAACCAGGGTAGTTCACAGGATTATACATTTGGTACACAAACAACATGTGAAAAATGTTTTTGCAAGGTACATGCCACAGGGTCAGATAATTAGTAAGTGCACCACACTCCAGACAGAATGTAGTACACAGATTTCTACAACACGTGCATGGTAGAATGGAGTATACAGATTTCTACCATGCATGCTAGGAGCAGGCCACATATAATGTTCTGCTGCATATGTGGCAGTCAATGTCAGCTATGCCTTTGAGTCATTGGTAATGACCCCCATATGTGATCACAGACCAAGAAGTAAATACTTATACAAAATGGCCATGATGAAACCAGAAGCATTGTGGGATGTGTTCAGATTTCTGTAGGGCACTTTTTACTGGTCTCTGGTGGTACATTACAGTATAGTCCTGACATTACAGCAAAATATTTGTAGTACATGACATACCATGTGCCATGTTATGTAGCACTGAGAAAACAGGCACTGTAGTCCGAGAGCACCCTGCAGTACAGGCAGTACATGAAGCACCAGGAAGGACACAGGGGAAGACAATGGAGCAGTGCAGCCTTTACAGAGGAGGCAATGGATGCAATAAGTGTCAGCAGTGGCACAGCAGAGGTGTGTGGAATGAAACTATGAGGAATGATTAAGGCCCCAAAAGTCAGCCATATGTTTGGGTTGCTTAAAATGGGTTACCTTCATTTCCCCTAAAGCTCATTTGACTGACACTTCATTTCCCCTAAAAATAATTTTCCTGACAAGTAGTACTTGCAATACACTGTAAGGCAAGTAAAAGGAATATGTCCTTTTCCCCACTGTTGTGCAACCCTGGAGTTAGTATATATAGTTGGGGGGTGTAGGGGGCATAGCCCCCCACCTAGTTTGATTTTATATTCTCTTCTTTTTGTTTTATATTGTTCAGTAAAACCAAACTAGGTGGGGGGTACGCTCCCCACCCCCCCCAACTATACATACTAAATGCAGGGTTGCACTACAGTGGGGAAAAGGACATATTCCTTTTACTTGCCTTACAGTGTACTGCAAGTACTACTTGTCAGGAAAATGAGTTTTAGGGGAAATGAAGGTAACCCACTTAAAATATATGAACATTGAGAGAATCCTCCACAGTCAAGTAGTGGTTCCAAAACTGAGACTATGGCAAATTCTGTAGAGAAGTACTCAGAGAAAATTGTCCCACACACTGCCTCATATGTAAGCGACTCTTATTACTTGATAAGATAAGAGATACAAAAGTTAACAAAGCATACATTTTGGTGACTATAAATGTCAAATCCTATATTGTGACTGTCAATAACATAGGTCTAGAAAACATCAAAGGAAATTATTTCCTTTGAATTATTTTAAAAGTAAATGCTTGTACTTTGTAGAAATCCTGGATGTTATTTTATCATACAGGTTTTTTGAATGTGATGCACATTTTTTTTCAACAGGTTAATGGTATAGCTATGGGAGAAGGTACGACTCCTAGTTACTTATTTATTTATTAATATCTATTTTCTGGGAAAGTCCAACTGGGTCACAATAGCTTATTTTCAGTGAAGGCCCAGGGATAAAAGCTCCCCTTAACAGAAAAAATAAAAACATTTGAAACACATTACATAAGAAACAGCTGCAAATTGTACATTTAAACAATAATCAACAATATTGTAAGGCACAGAGATACACTAAACATATATTACAAAGACAAGAATGAGAAAAAGCAAAGTAAAATACCTTATACAATTCTGCAGTGTCTCCTTTAGGCAATTCACAGCAGTAATAAATAAAAGTCATGTTTATTCCAATTTGTTTATGACTGCATGTGAGAAGGAATTTATTTTTCAGTCTAATGTTACAAATTTTATAAGTTTTTATACACATTTTATTGATATTTTTTTTACTACAGAAAGGTTGTGCAGAGAAACTGAATATGTTTGTAATGTATATTAACAACTTTTTGGAATTTACCTGCAATGTAGGGATTGACACCACTGCTTTTTTTTTAAATTTAAGCATTTATAAAGGGGAAGGTGAGTTATTAACAAAAATTCTGAAAAGAAAAACATGCAAAGCAATGCATATCTTCATTTTGGAAGTGTGCACTCTAAAACATTAAAAAAGAATACTGTAAAAGGGCAATTCAGTAGGACGAGTAAGCTCACATTAGATGAAACTTTGTCCAAGGCTGAGAGTTTAACCATAGCTCACAAATTTGAGCAGAGAGTTCATTCTAGTGGCTTTGATTTTGTAAGCTGTGGTGAAGTAGCAGAAAGCAGGAAGAATATATATAAGTCACTTAAAACTGCTGTGCCTTGTAAATCAAAACAATTGGGCCAGATAAGTTTTCATACTGCTATCGTAATGAAGTCTTCAGTGGATCAATTTGAAATAAAAAATGATTTAAAATAATTGGAGGATCTCAGAAGACTTTCAAAATATTATACAGGCAACTGGCAGTCAGATTATGTTTGTAAATAAAATGGGGAAAATTTTGAAGGACATTTTTCAGTTTTGTCTGAGCAATTTATATCAAGTACCTTGCCCTAAGAGGGGAATGACTACATGTTATAATAGCAATTATTGCAAATATATCAAAGCAGGAGTTTCAGAAATTGTTTTGAAAAATACAAAAAATGAAATTCTGGGAAACCTCAATAGCAACAGCAAATATATGGTTGATTATGCCTATTGCATGAAATGTGCAGCATTTTACAGAGGAAGAGATTCAGCAGATTTTACAAATGCCCAAGCAAAACATGCTAACACTTGCAGCAAAAGTAAATGTTTTTTTTCTTAACAGTGCTTGATAATGTATCTGAATTTAACAGATGGTTTGATTCAAAAGCTGAATTCAACTGGCGGGAATACAGCTAGCAGTTTAAGTTATAGGCATGTTACCATCCAGGGTTGAATGACAAGGAACACTTTAAGGTATCCCTAAAAAGGAAAAAGGTTAAAGCAGGAATTGAGTCATAGGACTTGATCTGACTTAAGTGTTTGAGTGATTTGTGATACTTTAGTCTGAAGAAGTCTAATTTTGAACATGAAAGCTTGTTTACTAAGTATCATTGGTTTTATTAAATGTTTTTACTTCAAGTGGCTTGTATTTTTTCTATTTTATACAGTTTTGAATATACCACTGGACTGTACTAAGGAAAGCTTTGACCAATATAATGATTTACAGACCACAGGATAATATAATGATTGCTGCAACACTCAGATTGTGTAGGGCACTACATAGTGTGGCTAGTCTGGGCATTAGACCTCAACAGATGTGATGGAGTGGGCAGAGCATAATCATCACTTGCAGAAGAGGGGGGTGGGGAGATACAGTGGCAGCTGACTGCAATATTAGTGAGTGTAGCAGGGACATGGGAGTTGAATCTGGTAGTCCCAGACTCTTGACGCTAGTTGGTTGTCAGGGATCACATCCTTCAGCACCGGTGCTGGAATGTTGTTAAGTCCCAAGAATCTCTAATTAAATGTGGAAATAATCTCACATAAGGTTTAAGCTTCCTATCAATGTAAGCTGCAAGTGGATAACTTTTTGAACCTTAGGCTGCAACAATCGATTTTAATGGAGGATTTTGTAATCTCTTGTGTATTTTGGGGATTCAAAAAATGGTGGGTATGAAGTGTCTATCATTAACTAAGAAGTGACATTCGCTAGGTTCACAGGAGGTTACTAGGCTATTGGCCCTACTGCCTTAATAAGCCTAGCCATGTTATACCCTTGTTCCCTTACTGACCAAGTTGTATGGTCTACATTTGCAGCGTGAATCTATGATCAGCACTGTCTGCCCTTATCCAAGAGGGACATAGGTGACACCCCCAGGTTAAATTTACAGTCTCCAATCCAGTTGTCTAAGTTATGCTTAAATAGGGTCATTGAGGAGCTCTGTTTTATGTGAATTGGGAGTTTGTTCCAGAGGAGTGGCACTCTCTGGGAAACATATCTGTCTCTCCAGCATGTCCTGATAATGTCGCAGGCTAGGTTAAGATCCCTAGAGTGAGTGAATCTTGTCCCATTTGATTTGTGAATGTGCATTTCCATTAGGGCAGTGTCCGAAACTGCTCTGTAGGTCAGGCACAAATCGCCTCTCAGTAGATTTTCAGGACTTTTTGGGGAAATTGAGAAATGATTTATATAGTAATGAAATTATATTTGTGACCACTGATGTCTCAGATTTGTTTACATCTATGAGTATACCTCATGATAATGGTATGGAATATATTACTGATATAGTTTCCTCTTTAGACTTTTTTGAGTAACAATGTCCATTTAATAACATATTTTATGGCATTATTTTAACCAATAACTATATTTTTTTGAAGGAGAACTATTCAAACAAAACAAAGTGGTAGTTATGGGAGCAATATGTGCCCTGACTTACTCCAATCTAGCTATGTTGGCCTGGTAACCGAAATAAGTCTTCAGTTCAGAATTTAGTAATTACTGACTGTTATATGTTAGACTCCTGAGAGATATATGTATTTTATGGACTGGTTCTATGGATTTATTGGAGGAATTCTTTTATATAAATCAATGGTACAACAGATTTTTCAAGATTCCTCCATCAGTCCTCTAAAGACAGTATTAACTTTTTAGATGTTACTGTTACTAAAATGCTGAGTGTGGGCTTCTCTTCCAACATATATAGAAAAAACACTTTTTCTAATTGATACCTCCACTACAACAGCTGTCACCCCCTTGCTCCAAAAAAAGCTTTGGTCAAGGGGCAATTTGTAAGATTAGCTAGAATGATTTCCAAAGACAATGTTTTTGAACTAGAATGTTATAAATTAACCAATATATTCCTAGACTGGGGTTATCTAGAAAACATAGTCCATGATATTAGAACAGAAGTAAATAAAAGGAGACAGTCAAGATTTAAAATGTTATAAGGTACTGAACCAGGAAAAACTGAGGCTGATGTTTACTCTATTACTGAAGATAGCAGATCATATAATTTGCCGTTGTTACTGAAATTCTTTCCAGAAAGATATGAAATAAAGAAGTTTATTAAAAATAACTGGGTATTTTTTTAATTTCATCAGGGCCTCATTAGTAAATTAGGTGAACATCCACAATTTGTTTTTAAAAGGGGAAAGAATTTTAAGAATAAAATTGAGTATGGAGTGAATAGAAAGAGTAAACATCCTGTGGACACTCAGGTTGGAACAAGTAAATGGACGGATATAAACAATGTAAGTATATTTATACAAATGGGAATATTGTTTGTGGAGAGATTGTTCATTTACTAGAGGGTTGCAACTGCTCTATTAAGGGAGTTGTGTATATCAGTAAATGTGATTTTTGTGATGCTTTTTATACAAGGAAAATGGAAAGGTCATTGGCTAGGGGCACTTATGAACATTATTACATTAGGAAAGGTAACAAAAACAATGCCTTACAGAAACACTCTTTGGCATATTCAGGTCATGTTAGGTTTTCCTTTGCTGTTTTTAGAACAAGTGCTCCTTAACCCATGAGGAGGACCATGGGAGACTAATTGAGTATAGGGAGCTGCAATGGCAACTGAAACTAAACACAGGGGTAACTCCAGGTTTAAATGTGAACATTTCCATAAGTAGTGTCCTCAAAATAAGGGCAGCTAAGTTGTGATTTTACAGAAATAATTAAAAAAAAATTACAAAATACGTTTAATAAAACATTTTAACTATGTCACGATATGAAAATCCGTGTCTATATTTGGGTACTTTATTGTTAGACATGATGTGTCCATTGCTCAACACAATGCATCTGAAATTCTCCAGGTGCAACTAACACTAGGTAAGACTGCAATCCAAATTGTAGCTTGCTACAGATCCCCAACCATGCCCCAAGATTCTCACTACACCATTCTAAACATACTGGAAAATATTAAGATACAACCAAACACCCTAATAATGGGTGATTTCAACTACCCTGCCATTAAATGGGAAAACTACTCAGGAACCAACTCCTTTTCCCAACGGTTCTTGGAATTCATAAATTCCAACGCCCTGGATCAACTAATCCATTGTCCCACCAGGGGCTCCAATATCCTAGACCTAGTCATTACCAACATGGGAGATAGATGTTCCACACCAATGGTCACCCCCCTCATTGGTCAGGTCTGACCATAAGCAAATCACCCTTGACATCCACATCCCATCCCCACGCCCCAGTAAGGAAACCTCCTTAAAAAACTTCTCCAAAGCCAACTTCAAGCTACTGAAGTCAGAAGTGACAAACTTCACAACACCCACGCAGACGGGATCTGGAAGTTCGACTGCAGAATCCTACACTAAGGCACTGTACGAGCACATCCACTTGTGCATGAATCGTGCCATCCCAAATAGAACCAAGACGCTCTTCTCCAAAAAAAGGAAGCCAATCTGGTGGTCCCCTGCTATAAACAAACTATACAACAGAAGGAAGAAACTGTTGCAAAAAAGAGGAAAATCCCAGGATGCAAAAAACTCCCTCACCAGCCTCAGTAAAAAGCTGAGATCCCTCATAAAATCCTCAAAAGCTAGTTACGAAAATAAAAATGCCAAAGATTCCAAAGACAACCACAAGGCATTCTATAGTTATGTCAAGAATCTAAATGGCAATGCTCAGATCTGCTCTGAGTTACAACAGAATGGCATTAAATATACTGATCCCAAGGATATTGCCAACATCCTGGCAGATCGATTTAGTGCCAACTTCACCCCACTCTCACCCCCTAAAGGGCCCATCTCAATACCAAAAGATTGCCAAATTCCAATAATCACGGCCACACAAGTAGAAACCACAAAGCTAAGAATACAGCATCCATGGGACCAGATGACATCCCAGGCTGTGTACTACATGAACTACAAAATGAACTGGCACCTCACCTAAGTGTTATGTTTAATCATAGCCTCACCTCAGGCTTCGTGTCCACTGAGTGGTGCACAGCTACAGTTATCCCACTCCACAAGGGAGAATCCACCTTGGATCCTGGGAACTACCTTCCCATCAGTCTGACAAGCCTGATTTGCAAGGGCATGGAACTTATAAACAAAGACATTGGCAACCTTCAAACAGTGGACCCCACCCAGTTTGGGTTTGTGAAGGGCTGATCTTGTCTCCTGAATCTGACTGACTTCTTCGAATCAGTCTCCAGAGCTGTGGATGAGGGTAAGGCAGTCCACACAGCCTATCTGGACCTCGCCAAGGCCTTTGACACCATTCCCCACTCTGAAATCATAGATAAACTTACTAAGCTGGGCATAAATCCTTACGTCACTCGATGGGTTGCTAACTGGCTTACTGGCAGAACCCAGACAGTAAAAGTAGCTGACTCCAAATCCAGCTCCAGACAAGTGACAAGTGGAGTACCTCAGGGTTCAGTCCTGGGACCACTCTTGTTTGGCATCTACTTCTCTGAAGTACAGGCCAACACTACGGGACTCTGGCTAACAAAGTTTGCAGATGACTGCAAACTGGGAACCATTATTGAATCCCCAAATGATGTGGATATTCTACAAAATGGCCTTACAGAAACAGATGTCTGGTGCCAGAGCCATGGGCTCATGCTTAATGCCAAGAAATGTATAGTTATCCCCCCCTTTGGAAAAAAACATGTACCCATGAATTACCACATAGGTGGCATGACACTAAACATCGAAAGTGTGATGAGAGACTTAGGGACACAGGTGGACAGTGGTCTCACTTTCGATAACCACATTGCCACAACAGTCAGGAAATCCTTCTATGTGGCACACCTCATCACTAAGGGCTTTTCATCCAGAAAAAAGGAGGTCATTGTCCCACTGTACTCATCCCTCATTAGGCCCATTATAGAGTATAATGCCCCGTTTGGTATGTACCTCACAAGACATCTGCAACAGCTTGAAAGGCCACAGAAATACCTCACTAAAAGAATCACAGGCCTAAAGCAGATGCCATATACTGACCGTCTAAAAAAACTCCAGCTATAGTCTGTGGCATATCGTCTACTCAGAGGCGATCTCTGCTTATCATACAAGGCCATGTCAAACCCTGAGCTGTTGGACATGCTCCACTTAAAGAAATCCCAATCCCTCAGAGCCACACGCTCCAGGGATCTAAACCTTGTCATCACAATGAACAAAACATGCTGGAGGGATAGGTTCCTGACCCAGAGACTCCCCATACTCTGGAATAGACTGTCCATACATATCAAGCAGAGCGCCTCATTGGCCCTTTTCAAAAGGAACCTTGATGATTGGATAGGAGATAGGAAATTCACCCCGGGGATCATGTCAGTCGCCCTGCTAGACAGGGGCCTGGAGAAGTAAATATTGTGGGAAGAAATATCCAGGGAATTGTTATGGCTAGGCTTGCATAGGCCCTAGGGTCAATAGCCTAGTAGCAACCTATGAACCTATGTGAAGATATTCATTTTTAGGGTTTGAAGATCATTTATTATTTCTTTCTCCTTATATATATACTATTTATATAGCTTATTTTTGTATACTTTTGAATCATTTTAACCATTTAACATTTTTCTCTGTGGTTGCAGCTGTCAAGCAAACCCATACATCTATTTTAACTAGATGTTGTATTAATGGATTGCTACTTATGACTGGACGTTTCTCGTCACATTATTTGATTTTCATTTATATTAAGTGGATTCAGTGTTAATGATTCAGTTCTGATGAATACTGATCCCTTTTGTGGATGAAAGCATTCAACTATTTGTATGTTTTTTATGTCATAAAGCACAATACGTTTTCAGTATTGTTTTTATTGGCGATTTATTATTCAGTCTTGGTGCTGTAATGTGGAGGAACAGTTTTGTTTGGTTACTGGTTTGTTTATTGCCTTGCTCCGTTTTTGTCATTTTAATTTGTTCTGACTGAGTTAAGTATGTATTAGTTCTACCTTATAGCACATGTTTCTGGTACTGCCATACAGTAAATTTTAAGTACACACAGGGTTAGGATCCTGGAGGGGGGTAGTATTCTGCTGTTTGGGCGAGTTAAAATATCATAAAAGGAGGTCCAGGGCAGCACAGTGGGTAGCACTGTTGCCTCACAGCAAGAGGTCCTACTGTTCTGTTCTACCTGGGGTGTTTTCACTGTAGATTCTGGGCATCCTCTCTGTGTTCGCATCGGTTTTCTCCAGGTGCTCCAGTTTCCTACAGCATTCCCTTGACATGCAATACATTGTCTGTAAATGTGTTTGGTTGCATGTGTAATGTGGAAGAAAGGCCTGGAAATTTACTTACCCCCCCCCCACACACACACTTGCTTACTAAACTCCATGGATGGCGATGGCTGTAGAAGAGGTCACTATAGGTGTTAGGCAAAATTCATAAGTATGGAAGGAAGGATGGATGGATGGATGGATGGAGGTCCAAATGGCATTTAATATGGTATAGGGCCACACAGCCTTTCTCTGTTTTTATTGGAAGCCATCATCCACTTCCTCTTGGACTGTCAGCCATTCATTCCTCCCTAAACTAGTCACCTTCATCTCAATGGGTATCTGCCTAGCAATACCGCATGCTTTCGTCTGGGTTAAGACTTAGAGAACTGTTCAGCACAGTTGGATCCTGGTCAAATAGGGCACTAGGAAGGGTAATGGATCAGTCCCCCACCACTCAGTGTCCCATTACATGTCTGCCTCTCTCCAATTACCGTAAAGACTGTTCAAACATGTCACTATGCACAGTACTTTCTTCTTTACTTCTACAATGATTACAGATATTTGGATTTCATTTACAACTTTTATTTCAAATTGTATAGCACAAACACTGATAATATGCTAAATAAAACTATACTGTCTCACAGTGAAACAGACTTAGCATGAGTAACAGTAAACTTCTCTGCCCTAGAAACTCACATTCACTGAAACAGCATTTGGCCAGTGGTGGATTAAGTGCACCTTTGGACTGTTTTCAAACCGTGAGCCCCCTGCACACATTTTTAGGACTACAAATAAATAAATGCGTGTGTTCTTTGATTCATATTCCTGAAAATATTAAATTATATTCCTTGCTTAATACAGCAACACTTGTTAGAGTGTGTTTTAAATTTGGAGTTTTGAACATTTTTTTTCCATTAAACAGTGAAACAAAATGTATGAAACAATGACAAAGCTAATATATAAGAACATTTCAACCACAACAGGCGATTCAAACTACTGTCAGTATAATCTACCAATATCAATCAATATGAACAATCTCTGCAGAAGTAAAAAGTTATCTAAATAATTTTATATTAAAGAAACTGTTACTAAAGCAGAGGTTGCTGCTGGCAAAGAAATTTGCATTTCAGTGCTTCATCTACTGCCCTTGAATAATAAATTGCCTATGTTACATTAGAGAAAAATGGTGTGCTGGTGATATGCAAAAGGGAATGGCTGGCAAACCAACAACAGGCTCATAGTTACTAGGATCTCATCCACGATATGAAACACTCAGGAGTTCAGCATCTCCACCCTACTTATGCTGCATTACAGTATCAGCAATAGAGCTGCCTGGTGTGGGAATAGCACCAACAGCCTTCTGCACAAAAAACGAGTGTGCTACCTGTTGTACAACTGACTGTGAACAACACAACTATGAACACCTATAACTGACACTGACAGACAGTAATCCTCAGTGCTTTACAAAAAATAAATAAGTAGATAAAATTAAAGGATACTGGCAGTTGGTGTGGAGGTATTAAGTCACTTCCCTATCAATAATTAATGTTCAGGGTTTGAATCAGAGCAAAGTCACTTAACTAGCTAGTAATCCTAAATGTGGCATTTTACATACAGAGACACAACTGTAAATACAATGTCCTGTGCATTCACTGCAGGCAGAATGGATCTGTTGCACTTGAGAAACTGTTTCCCTGCAATGGTACAATCTCTCCACCACTGTATGCTGTGTTTCTCACTTGCTGTAAATTCTGCAATTTCCTACGGACTTTGGCAGCCTCCACTGCCCAAAGTAGGCTGTGTTTCTCTGCGTCCTGTAAATTCTACAATTTGTCATGTATGTCGGCAGCAGCATTATAAATGAAATTAACTCTCTGTTTTTTCTGATAGGTGCTGCTACTCAAAATCTGGTGGGCGAATGCTGTGCGAAGTTGTGTTAGGATGCTGGTCTAACACTAGGGTTTCTAGGATTGGTTTGCCTTAATTACAATAGTTACAATGACTTACAAGGCTTCTGGGGCTGTTGGGAGGGATTTTCTTTTTTTTATAAGTGAAGTGGGCCCCCCAACCAACATGGGCCCCAGGCAGCTGTCTAGGTTTCCTAATGCAAGATTCAGCTCTGCTGTTCGGGGGTGGGGGTATCATCCTGGCAGTCACAAAGGGTGGATGATTTCCTCCTTGGTGAGCAAACAGGTCCCCATGGCAGCCTTTTGCCCACACTTGCTCTCAGTCCTGTCCTACGTCATGTGCACTCTTACATGTTTTTGCAGATGTAGCCACTGTGCAAAGCCAACAGCTGCTTGTTGAGTCTCCTGCCTCTGCTAGAAGACAGTCATGCAACGAAGTAGGCCATCCTCCCTATCAGGGTGCACCAGCCTGTGGTTGTCACTCACTCTCACCCTCCCACCCTCCCTCATTGGCTTTTCTAGCTCCTAGGTTGCTATTTGACCATAAGTTAGGTGAGCCACAGGGCTTTATGTCTTCCTGACAGGAGATTAGACAGCATTTTTTCCTGTTAAATTATGGCTGACTGGGGCCAGGTATGATGACTTTGCAACAATGCTGGAATTTACACAGACAACTGTTGCCAGGCTAGAAAACGGCAACCTCCATGCTGTTTAGTTTTATGTCATAAAATGATGTACTTAGCAGGCCTAACGTCTTAAACATGGTGACCCCTTGAATTACACATAAATAAACGTAAGCTGGTGACCAACACAGAACTTACAAGACAAATGAGGTGAAAAGTACAAGGAAAAGCCTCAAATGGCCTCTCGTGGATGGATACAGCCCCATAACTGCCAGATAAAGTGACTTAAGTAGCAGTATGAAAAATAATAACATCTAGCTAAAAGATATGATAAGCATATTATTTTGGATTAGCTGATTTTTCTGTCATTTCTCCAGTGGAATTTTTGTTAACTAATTCAAACTATGAAAGTTTTTTAGAAGTACAAATTATGAAAAGATATTTCAGTATGGCAATCTCATGCATGCCTCTTACTCTGGAATATCGGGCTTCTAACTTCAGCAACATTTAATAATAATAATAATAATAATAATAATAATAATAATAGTCTGAATATCATCATTACTGTCGGCATAGCAACTCACATTTATTTTCGGTTTCTGCATAAAAGGCATTTTCTATTCTAAAGGTTTAGTTTGTGGTCTCTGTCATAAATTGCATTTACTCCACATATTTTAAGATCTGTACATCTCTTTGTCATGACCCTGCATGACAAGAAGGCAGAGCTGAATATCTGGTATGAAAATATTGTATTCATAATCCTACAATGCACTGTGTGATTAAATTGTGTAAATGGAATCCTCTGACACATTTCAATCTGTTAACCCAAATTCTTTATCCACAGCTGTTGCACTGGCCAGAGAATGTTATAGCTCTCAGGACCAGCATATAAAAAATATCCTTCAAAGATCACATAACAGCATCACAGCTCGTTATTAGCCCCATCAAGTTTACAATAAGACTGAGTATTCTGCTAGCTTTCTTTTTCAAAATTCTTCTGCTTATAGGATTTTATGACCATGGATAACACAGGAATGTCATATCAAGCATTTCTGACAAGTAACTGGGTTAAATGTAATCCAGTTATTTTTGATACGGTTCTAGGATTGTTAACCTGTAGCTATGAGCCAAATGCAAACAGCTTAATAAAAAACAACAGCATATTAGTAAAGCCATTAAAACCTCATGTACATGCAAACTGCAGGACATTTTCAAGCAAAAGTGCTCAATCTGTGCTTATAATTTTCCATTCATTCGAGAATTTTAAAAGAAGTCCACCGAGTTACCTCAATTTGATAGTAGGAGCATCCTTTTACAAAAAAATTGGGAATTTATAAAAAATGGAACTGCTACAATAGCAGAAATGCATTTGGGGGTTAACAAACTGAAGCAATGCAAACAGCATTACAAGTGGATAATTACAATTAAAATAAAGTACAGCTGCATGAGGGCACACACTAACTGTAGATGTTCAAATAGAAAGATTACTACCACTGGGCACTTATCGAATAAAGTAAAATGCAGACTTCAGTCTTCTGGCCAGTGCTTAAAAATATCCAGGCATTCCTAATAATTAGGAGGTTACCTCTAACACCGAGATCATCAGCTGCAAGCATGGCTGTAAAACAGTGCAATGTTAGCATCTATTTCTCCGAAATGGAAGCAAATAGCTGTAAAACAGTGCAATGTTAGCATCTATTTCTCTGAAATGGAAGCAAATGCTTAAGGTTTATGGCTAACTAAGTTTGCAGATGATTGCAAGATAGGGGTTATGACTGTCTCTCTTGCAGACAATATCATTCTTCAAGAAGGTCTATTTCTGACTAGCAAATGGTGCCAAAGCCAAGGTCTTAAACTCAACATTAAGAAATGCATAATTGCACCTGGAAATTAACCATCCCAGCTAATTACCATGTTGATAATACACCCCCAAGGGTTGACCCAGTGGTCAGGGATCTGGGTATGCATGTAGACAGTAGCCTTACCTTCGACTACCACATGGTCACAGTGGTGAGGAAATCCTTTTATACTGGACACCTTATAAGTAAGGGCGTGCCATCTAGGTCCAAAGATGTCATTATCCCACTGTACTCTGCCCTTATCAGACCAATCATAAAGCACACTGCTCCCTTTGGTATGTACCTGACCAGGCATATGCAAGAGTGACCTCAAAGGTTCTTTACAAAAAGAATACAAGGCGTATCAAACCTGACTTATGCAGAGAGCCTTAAAGCCCGTTCCCTCTATCCAGTCTCCTATAGATTGCTGAGGGGTGATCTGTGCCTGGCTTACAACGCATCCACAAACTCACACTTATGAATCTCCTACATATTCATAAGACATGTAGTACAGAAATACAAGGTCTAGGGACTAGAATTTGGTCTGTGACTTAAACAGAACATGCTGGAGAAACAGATATGTGTCCCAGAGATTGCCCCTCCTCTGGGATAAGCTTCTCAGCCATGTGATGATGAAATTGTCTATTACCCAGTTTAAGCACAACGTAGACAAGTGGATGTGAAATAGGAAATTTACACCGGGCCTGGCACCCATGTCCCTTATGGACAGAGGTAGCTGATTAATGCCTGGCCCTCAATGCCCTATTTGGATACAGGACATCATTATTCTTTTGGGAAAACTTGTCTAGGCTTAGAAAGGTCCCCTGGGTTATTATACTAGTGACAGTCTATGAATCTATGTATGCCATCTTGTTATGCTCTTCTTTATGCTGGAAACTACAAAGTAGAATATGTTGCCAACAAATTCTTTTGCATACTACCTAGGAGCTGTAAATTCTCTAAAGATAATCCTCAACTAAAAACTCGTGGTTATATAAGGGGAAAAGTGAAAAAAAATTAAAGCTAAGTAAACTGTATATGAACACACAGTGGCCTATTGCCAACTGTATATACTGTAATGTAGCAGGCCTTACGAACAGGCAGTACAAGGGGAAGCAGTGTGGGAGCTATGTTCCTTCTCTTCAACCATATACGGTCATAGTTAGTACCCCCATACAAATTTACTATGTTCAGTATAAGGATGACTGCTGCAGGACATCCTGCAAAACAGCTGAGGTAAATCCTGTCTTATTCCTAGTGTAGACATCCAGCTTCTAATGCCTAGATAAAGTATGAAAGGATGCCCAGGTAGCTGCCTCAGAAATAATCTGAACAGAGACATTCCTGAAGAAAGCAGCAATGCTGCTACTAGATCTAGTTAAATGGGTCCTAAGTTTTATAAATAAGGCCCTGCTGAACGTATCACAACAGGTGATGCCATTAGATACCCATGTGAGAAACTGTTGGCAAATTTACAGGGCACACACGTGTGCCTGCCATGAAGAGAGCAAGAAAAATTTGGTTGATCTACCTAAAAACCTTGGTCCTGCTGAAGCACCATCTTGGTTATCTACACACATTTAACCTATGTAAAAATGTTCTCTTCCTTAGTTTCTGATTTGGACTGAAGGTAGTTGAATGGCTAAGAACGGCTGAGAGGCAATTCAGAAAATACCTTAGGAATAAAAGAAAGGTTAGCCACTGAGAATGCCTTGTTAGTCAGGACAAATGTGTGAGGCGTTGTGCATAGGTCAGAGAACCTTCTGGATGACCTAACTGCTACCAGGAAACCCGTTTTCCAAGACAGATATCTGAGGTCAGCTGTACTGGCAAGTTCGGGTGGGTGGTATGGTTAATTTTTTTATTATTAAATTCAGGTCTGAGACTTGGTACGATGGGCAGACAGCACACAGGGTTAAAGGCTGTGAGATGTTCTGGATGAAAGGTGCAGCCAAAGATGGTTGGCAGGTGTACATTAAAGGAGGTCAAACCCTGCTTAAGTAAGTCTGAGAGATACCACAGTATTTGGGGAAGGGGCAGGATATGCCCTTCTCACACCAAATCGAGAACCTAGCTACTCACACAAGTATAACTTTCTAGTAGTAAGCTTCCCTGCCATCTTGTTGAAATACAATGGTCTTGTGGTATCAACATAATGTCTTCCAGAGTGAGACATCTATGGTTTGAATGAAGCAGTTTGCCTTTCCTGTTGAGACAGGAACTTGTTGTGTAGATGGAGAATCATTAATAAATCTTTTATTGTCATCTGAATCAGCTGACAATATCAATTGCCCTGGTTAATTAGGAACTTGCTATTTTTCTTCTTGACTTCAGAAGCATGTCCTGGATAGCCAAAGGCCACTCTCTTATGACCCACGAAGCTCACAAATCTTACCTACACCTATTAGAAGTGCTCATCATCCAACCAAATACCCTATTCATGGGTGATTTTAACCACCACTCTATAGATTGGAAAATGCACAGTGCCTCTAACTCCTTTCATGGACTTTACCTACATGAACACCCTGGACCAGATAACCACAGGATCATACATACTGGACCTAGTACTCAGCAATATGAGAAAGCATTTCACCCTCTCCTGTGTCGCATCCTCAAAGCTGTTTACTTTGAACTAAAAATCAACCCGGGAAACCCAACAAACAAAAACCCTTAACAGTTAGGAACTATTCTAAAGCAAACTATATGCTATTAAGCAATGGTGTCTCACCATTCATGGCTCCCCAAACCCTGAGAACACAGCAATGTATGTAGAATTATTTACAGAAATGCTGTACAAATATGTAAATGACTGGACTGATGCTGCTATGCCTAGCAGAAATAAGCCTAAAGCTAACACCAGAAAAAAAAACAACACTTGTGGAATCCTTACCTGAACAGGCTACATAACAAAAGAAAAAAGTAATAGCCAAAGTCAGAAACAGCAGCTCTAATACAGCCAAAGTCAGAAACAGCAGCTCTAATACAAAGTCAGAAACAGCAGCTCTAATACAGCCAAAGTCAGAAACAGCAGCTCTAATACAGCCAAAGTCAGAAACAGCAGCTCTAATACAGACAACGTCAGAAACAGCAGCTCTAATACAGACAAAGTCAGAAACAGCAGCTCTAATACAGACAAAGTCAGAAACAGCAGCTCTAATACAGACACAAGCTTTTTCATTCAACTAAATAAGAAACTAAGAGGTCTATTAAAGTCCAACTGGGCCAATTATGAGGTCAGGATAGCCTTCCAGGTAAGGACAATCACATGGCCTTCTTCAGCTGTGTAAAGAACCTTAAAAGTAATGCTCTGCAGTGTGCAGAACTGGTTGTAAGTGGCACTACTTTCACTGACGAGGGTGACACAGCAAAACTACAGGCTGATAAATTTAACTCTAACTTTATCCACCCAATGCCTCTGTTAAATCACTTCTAGCATATCCCCCCAACTATCAACAGGGAGCAGTAGGTCAGCACTCACTAAGGCCAAAACAGTGCTTCAGTGGGCCCTACTATGTCCCAGTTACCTCCTAAATAGATTAAAATATGACCTATCAGGACCACTTGAAGCAGTCTTCAACTACGGCCTCAAAACAGGTTACATGCTAAGTGTAGGGAGGGATGCAGTGGTCATCCCCCTTCATAAGGGTGGACCATCAGCTGACCCCGGGAACTACAGACTCATCACCTTGCCAAGTCTAACATGCAAAGCCATGGTAAGAATTATGGAAATGATCAACAAGGAAATGGAAAAGTACAGACAATGGTCCATCCCAGGTAGGCTTTGTAAAGGAAGGTCTTTCCTACTCAACCTGGTAGACTTCTCTGAAAGGGTCATCAAGGCTACATATGAGGAGAAAATGATACATACTGCCTACCTTGACCTGGCCAAGGAATCTGATACAATACCTTAACTCGGGCATTATTGACAAACTCTCAGAATTAAGCATAAATCCCTACATAACTCGCTGGATTGCTAGCTGGCTCACAGATGAGACCTAAGAAGTCAGGGCCACTAAGAACATCTACATCATGAAACTGGTCACCAGGTGAGTACCCCTGGGCTCCATTTTAGGCTCACTCCTGTTTGGCATCTACTTCTCAGAAATCAAGGTTAAAGTCAAAGGCTTCTAGCCTACCAAGTTTGCAAATGACTGTATACTGGGAACTATGACATAATACAAGTGAGTCTAACACAAACAAATGACTGGTGCCAAAGCCATGGATTAAAGCTTAATGCAAAGAAATGCATTATATTGCCTTTTCAGAAACTGCCCACCCAAGCTAATTATTCCATCAATAAAACACCCATAAGAGCTGACCTGGTAGCTGCTGATCTGGGAACCTATGTAGACAGTAATCTGGCCTTCAACCAAAACATAGCTTAAACAGTAAGAAAATCATTTTATTTTCCCAACTCATAAGCAAAGGTATGACATCCACATCCAAGAAAGTTACAGTACCACTCTACTTAGCTCTTATCAGACCCTTCACTGAGTTCAATGTCCCCTTTGGCATGTACCTAACCAGGCACTTGCAACAGATACAACATCCTCAAAAGCTCTTCACTAGAAGAAACCATGGTATGAATACCCTGTCCTATAGAGATCACCTTAAGACCCTACCTCTCTGTACTCAGTCTCCTGTAAAGTTACTGAAGAGCGATCTATGGCTGGTATATAACACGCATGCTCAGATCCAGCTCTGCTGGATCCCTTACGCATGCTCAAATCCAACTCTGATGGATCCCTTATGCATGCTCAGATCCAGCTCTGATGGATCCCTTCTGCATACTCAGATCCAGCGCTGATGGATCCCTTACAACCGCAAAACAAGCAGCACCAGAAACACTACAGCCAAAGACCTGGCCTTTGCCTGTGACATAAACAGAACATGTTGGAGAAACCGATATATCCATCCTCGCACTATGGAATATGCTCCCCATCCTCATGAAGCAGAATTCATCCCTGTTCCTACTGAAACAAAATGTTGATCACTGGATGAGAAATCACAAATTTAGCCCTGGTCTGGCTCCCCAAGTTCTGTGATGGAGAGAGGTCGACAGCAAGTAAATTAATCCCCAACTTACATATCCCCTGCACACATAATCCTTAGTTACCTCCCTACTAATATACCCCACCATGTAGACAGCCAAAGTACTTGGGAACAAAACTAGGTTGGGTTGCACGGCTAGGTTTATAAAATCCCTGGTGGTTATTAACCTAGTATAAATCTATGAACCATGGTTCCACTTAATTAAAAATTATTTCTTCCTGCTGTTTCCTTTTGTTTTGACCTGGTGCAGAAGCTGGGGAGCTGGTAATCATTTGGGATGCAAAGTAATCTATCTTTGGACAGCCCCTTGCTTTACAATGCCAAGAAAATAGTTTAGTCCAACATTCACTCAAATCATTCAAAGCAAACTGATAGTTCCTGGGCTGGGTATGTAATCTGCCAAGAGATTCAGGATCAGTTTTTCTGCTAACTTATATTAGCATCTTAGCTTGCACAGAGTGTGACAGCAAAGATGTCCTTGTTTGCTAATGTTGCCATATCACTGTTGAGTCATTGTCACTGTTAGCTTTGTCACTGACTTTAGTATTTTACAGGCTGCCAAGACTAATAAAAATATGAACTTCAGTGATAAATGTGGACTGAGATGGAAGACCCAGGTTGGAAAAGTGGTGGCCTGAATATTTTTAAGTTCATGAGAGCAGGAAGGCTCTGCACAGAAAGCACCTCAGCCAAAAAACAAACTACGAAACAAAACACAGTGCAACAAAACCACTAACTGCAATGCCACCATGTCAATCTAGCAAATATTAACTAAATTAAGAAATGCCTGTAAAAATCCGAGTGGGTTTCAGCATATGGCTATGTAGGTGACTCATGCTTCTTGTTCCAAACTCACTTCCATAACAAGGAAGTTTAATGTGGCTGTTAAAAAACAGGTTACCCCTGTAAACAGCTGAATCAACAAAACTGAGTGAATGAATAATGAATGAATGAATGATCCATTAATTCTTGCTCCCTGTTTTTCGCTGTAAGTGCAGTTGCTTTTCTTGGGAGCCATTTTATTTCATATGGGGCCAGAAGAAGCGTTTGTACATACCTAAGTGGGAAGCTATGTAAGTGACTGAGGTGTTTGGTCAAGACAGGATTCTAATTCAAGGAAGCATAGAGAAGAAGCTGGCTAACTATCTGCTTAGTGTTTTTATCATTTTACTGCAAGACTATCCCTCCCCTTTTTGGATATAAATGCAATTGTCATCTTGAGGGAGTTGTTTTATTTAATATACAACAACTAAATAAATTCCTCTGTAAATCTAAGTTGCGGGGTGTAGGTTTAATGGTCCAAGCAATATTCCACAGCAAGAAAGCACAGTGAGACAGCTAGCAGATTTAGCTACCAAGTGTTTTTAAACAGCTGATTAAAACATAATCCTTGCTGAATGTTTCTGACCACAAAGGCACATTTTTAATTTTGTCAAGGAGCAAACACAAATTTGTAAAAAATAAAAGTGAATTCTAGAGTATCCTTAAATGATTGAGAATTTTTGTCCAGACAGGCTTCCATATGCTCATTTCTTTCAAGTTTATATAAGTGCATTTTTATATTTAGGTGGTTCTGAAGTGAATATAATTTTATGCATCAACTTTGAAAAATGACTACTGAACAGGACAGGAAACACTAAGCCTTGTCTGGGGATTAAACTCAGGTCCCCTACACACATACACACAAACATACTCACATGGTTGTCACTGTCACTGGACCAACAAGGAGTATCTGGACAGTTAGGTACCTGTTTTTCTCACAGCAAATTTTCTTTACATGTAGTAAACTACCTGATAAAAAAACAGACTCATTGTTGGCTTCAAACAAACTATTTTCATATCTTGAAAGCATCTATGTCTAATACTGAATAACTAATGATCTTAGGTTTGATACCTCCAAGACTGTTGCCATGGATACACACGCCATCATCTGTAATTCACCCACTCTACTTTTGTCCACTGACTTGAGGTCAAGTCGTGACAAACTGCAATTCATGAAAAAGGTACATAATCTGGGAGTGATTTTTCATGGCCTACTTACTGTTAAAAATAGGTGTCTTCTCTCACCAAGTCCTTTTGTCTTTAGCTGAGGAAGATTGCTCTTGTTAAGAACTTTAATGCTTCTAGTGATTTTACAGTGGTGGTGTGTGCCTTGTTTTCCTCTAGCTATGACTATCGTAGCACCCTGTATCTCAGGCTTCCTGATTCAAAGCCTCGCCATCTGCAGTTGATACAGAATTCTGCAGCTACAGTCAGGGTATATTGATACCCTTATTGCAAAGATTCCACATAGTCTACACTGGTTACTACTGCGGTCACGTACCAATTAAAAAGTTCTGGTTTATCTTGCCTCTCATGACTTGGCTCCTCTTTTACATTATGGAAATGCTGGCTAGGCATTGGCCCACTTGTGTCCTGCACACTTCCACAATTGAACTGTTGGAAGATCCAAGAATCTGCCTAGAATCCTGTTCTGAATCTCCTTATGTGAATTAGGGACTGTACCTTTGAAATCACATACCAAGTTTGTTGAGAACATCCTTAATGCTCATGAGATTATAAGCAGTCTCTAAAGAGGTAACTATTTGCCCTAGTACTATACTGGCCTTCAGTACTGTGCTTTGCTACAGTACAGCGTATTTTCTTACATTTTTTAATACTCTTTCATTTATCTTATTCGGTATTGTACCCTGTTAATGCTTTGGTTACCTGCACATATGACAAATCTGAATTTGAGTTTTGAATTTAACTATTTGTGTAATGGAGGTTTAAATGAATGGAAGAACAGTCATCCCACTATGTCATCATAAAGATGACCTAATTGGTATTTTTTTTCCATTAGTGGAGATGTAACATACAGCAAGGCATGTCTGCCTGCCTTTAAAACATATATTCATGTTAACACACGCACACCTGTCATACTCAACTACAAGAAAGTACATCTAATCTCCAAAAGGAGCCCTACCCCATGCACTGCCTAACCTCTCCCCCAAGATGAAAAGTTGCCAATAGCATTATGTTCTTCTCAGTATGGCAAGCCCAAGTTCTTTTATAACCAAAAGTTGCCAGCACAGTACACTGAAATGAATCTACTGCATTGATCAGCATATAAAGAGGATACGATTCTGCTAAGTTTTGACTCTGCAACTGTGAGATGATGCTCCTAACGAATCACATATGGAATAATGTGCAATGCAAGCTGGGAGGCAGCAATGCTGTTAGAATCCACTATTAACGACATACAGGATCTTATTAAGATCCATGTTGTCTCAGATTTAAAATATCAAAGAAGCCACACATTTGACTGTCAGCCACAAAAGACTGATCTGGTAAGAATACAAATTACAGGTACAAAGAACAGTTCGCTTATTTACTAAATAGTCAGCTTTACCCTCTTCATCACGTGTCATAATGGAATGAAGTTCTTCCTGCTTAAACTTCCACAGCAAGAGCTAAGAACCATCTATTGCAAAGTATATTCACAGACAGAAGTTAACAATAAGGATGTTTTGCCTTGCTAGACTCACATGGAAATTATAATGCCCAGAGAATTTAAAAGGCCTATGGATCTGTGCAACTTTACCACAGGCTCATTTGGACAGCATCTTAACTTGTGGCAGGACTAAAGTGTCCTTCAGAAAATAATAAATGGTCTGTGAATCATAATACTGTGCATCATAGGATAAGCTGAGTTAAGCTAGATACATGGATCATAACCTGAGACTTCTCCAGCTAAGCGACAGCATGTCTATGGAGAACATTTATGGAATTTCAGGTCTGCTCATTCAATTACCTGCATAATGCTCATAACTGGAAAGTAAAGTATGGGCTCTGCTTTAAATACAATGAGACATTGTAGCATGGAAAATTAACTGATATAACTATTTATGAAACCTGCAAGGAGCTCTTATGGATACAAGTGTCTTATGCATGGCTCAGGTAAAGAACAATAACTTAAAGGTGGTGGCTATCATACCTTAAAGACAGAACAACTGAAATTTGGAAGGAAAAGGCATCTTGTGTTATGGCTTGGAAATGCTTGCAGTAAGTTTTCAGACTGACCAGCCTTGCCTTGAGGTGCAGAGGGTTCGATTAGCTGGCCTGACACTGGATGAAGGGGCATCCTCTGCAGGCAGTCCACAGTTTGCCCCTCTTCAGCACCTTGGCTGCTTTAAATGAGTATTAATGCCCCCCTCAATGATGATTTCCCGCTGCTGGCTGTTACTTGGTGAAGGGAACAAACAGGCTAATATACCAAGAGAAAGTCTGATGGTCAGCATGCATTGGGTGCAAAAATATGAAAACAAATTAGACTGATCATAACAGAGTAACAAAAAACTTGAAGGTTCATCCTGTTGTTCTGTGATTGGCTCAATATTACTGTTATTAATATGTGAAAGTATGCAAAGGACTTTTACACCATAACTTCTCCCATGTTGACCGTGCAATAAAGCACTTATACCTAGTTGACTTATTTGGGCAAAACCATACCAAACAGTAGTTGTTTAATGAAAAACCTGCATTTTAAGTAGACCTTTAACTGTTTTTAGCATCACATGACCACTGTAGTGTTCCATAAAATACACTGAGATTCTCGCTACAGCAACAGAACAGACTGTACTTTGATGCTCCAATAACTTCTACAATAAAATCAAAATGCAAATTACTTAATGGCAATTGCTACTTTATGCTTTTGTGTAAAGATGCAATGAGAAAATATGCTTCCACACTAATAATGGTCAACTTAGAACCCTGGTCTGTGCCAGTTAAAGCTTATCACAGTATGCTGTTTTAACAAAACCTTAGTGAATGACACAGGTGGCATGCAGTGCTCTTCCAGGCCAATGGTGAATTCCTGCAATCATTTTACTTAGTAAGACATATAAAACTGACAACACTCTTTTAAAGAAAACTATTGATGAAAATCAGGACTGTAGACTTAGCAACTAGGTAATTGATGCTGTTTCACTTAGGTTTTAAAACATTTGTTCTGTTAAAAAATATAAACATACAATAGTACTTTCAAACAAAAAAAACAGTTCACACTAAAAGGAATACGTTACAGTTAAGGTCACAGAAATAACCTCTCCAATGTACCACCAGTAAGACTGGTCATATTTTCTTCTGACCATTTATTTCAACAATAGGTTGTACTGGTTCTCTAACTTCACTTGTTTAATCAAAAGATCACCACATTTAACGCAAGTTCAGTGAATTTCCATTATTAAGTTTCAAAGCAAGAAGTCTGATGACACAATGCTAGAGGCTCAAGCCCACAAACCTCCACGTAATTGGATGCACAGCCTAAACTCTCCACAATTTAACCTAGCTACACAACACCCTTCCTTGCCAGTGCTTTTATTTTAGCCTATAATGTTCAAAGTGGGACATGAGACCGGACATAAAGATAAGAGTTAATGTTTTCATTCTCTGATGACAGAGAGAGTAGCAGCACTCTGTTAAAGCTCAATTAGCACCCAGGCTTGTTAATCAAACCCAGGTCAAAGGCACTCTGTTAAAGCTCCTTCATCACCTGGGCTAGCCAATCAAACCCAGGTCAAAGGCAGTTTGTTAAAGTTCCATCAGTACACAGGCTTGCTAATCAAACCTAGGTCAAATTGTTTTTATCAGGGCTCCATTACTCGGTATCAGTCAGTTGACTAGTCCTCAAATGAAACCTGCAATGAAAGAATGAAAACTTAAACTCTCTCTCTTCATAATGAAACCATGACTGTTTTGTGATCAATCCTCATAAATGAGATCACAAAACAGTGCAAACGCCAGAAAGCACACCACAGTTGACACGCATAAAAATGAAAATAATAAGTAATTCTAAAAGTGGGCAAGCCTCCTTGCACCACCAAAAACTTATCTGTACATAAATTCCATATCAAAGATCAATACGTCAGGAAAAGAGGTCTAAACCTTCACATGGAAAATTCTGTTTTTCAGATGTTATTATCATATTTAAAAGTATCACTCGCCAGTGTGTCACACACACAAACACACGTGCATGCATGGCACTCCTTTTCTTTCAGTTCTAGATTTTATGTTTTTTAAGGGACATGCATGTTTCACTGTGGATTACTTTAATACAGCTTGATTGTCCACAGCTAAATATGCATTCAGTTTTTCAGGGTTAATGCATAACTTTCCCTGAGAAGCAGTGACCTTGGAGTTCATATTACTTAAACTAGGATGATGTGAATGTAAAGCCATCCTTAAAAGGACACCTATAAAACTTTTTTAAATTGTTGCTTATAAATCAGTTTGCAATCAAACTGTTGATAAAGAACACCATGATCAAATTGAATTTAAATCTAACCACAAAGAAATATTAACAAATATAATGTCACAAAAAGGTTCAGTTCTTAGATATATTAAGGGATAGTTAATAGCAGCTTGAGAGCTCAAAGTCTTAAATAAAGGATCTGTCAAAATAAAACCCACATTTTGTCTGGATTATAACAGTATTTATTTTTCATGTGTTTGTTGTACTTTATTTATTTTTTTTTGCAGCCATCTAATAAGAACCATTTACAGTGACTGAAGAATATGACATCTATCTTTTCACAATCCAAAGTATGCACAAAATAAGGATTAAAAAAATCATAAATTAATAAACTGGAATATGCAATTTGATATACAATTGCAAGTTTGCCAATTTGGCAATTTCAGTATTTTGATAAACATTTAAAGTACTCATTCATTCAGAACACTTACAATGTCTCAAATGTCATTTTTTTCAGATCATGACCACTCTTTTTATTTCAAAAACTATCTTTTGTACAACAGCTGAAATTTATCCTTGTGGTTCATCATGAGGAATGACTAAAATACATAAATATTAAAATATCTGACTGAGGGGAGTGAATTAACTGCATTAAGTGGTTGCATCAACTGAAATGTATCAATGTACTTGCGAAAAATAATAATAAAAATAAAGTTATATTCAATGATACCCAACTGTAGCACAGTAAAAAAAATACATGGGTTGTATTAGGTGAACTAAAGAATTAAAACAACAAGAAGTGGGCAATAAAACATCATACAGAGAATGCAAATAATTGTGCAACACTAAAGCACTAGTGAAAGAAAGAAAAAAGAAGAATACCAGTGAGGCACAACATTTAGCAACATGGTCTTTACTGTTTGAACAGTTATTTTGTGACATTCAAATAGCAATATTCAACAGCCAAATTTAATCAAGATAAATAATTAACTTTAGCTTACATGTCTGTAGATATCATTTGAAGCACTACTTAATGGGAGGAGCAACACAATGCAACATGGTCTTGATTCTGTGACAATTATTATTCTGTTTTAGTCGATACTGTGAATTTATAGCCAAACATAAGCAAAAAGGAATACTTCACAGTTTAGTGCAGATGCAACATAAAATAACATTGCCCTGCTCCTTTGACCAATGTTCTGTGATAATAATAATAATAAAGTGCAGCCCATTTTAAGCCAGATGAACATTTTACTTTATTTTGCATGTCTGCACATATCATTTACTGTACTGTTTAGAAGCAACATGATCTTGAATATTTGACAATCAGTGTTCTACACTATCTAAGAATGATGAGTTTTAGACAAATATAAACAAGAGAGAAATATCATTTTATTCTGTATCCTTGCAGTTATAATTTGACACACTATTTAGAAATAAAATATAGCAATGTAGTCTTCTTTACTTGCAAAGCACTATTCTGTGATACCCTGTACTGACAAGTTACAGCCAAACAGAAATATGTTGAATATTTCACTTTATTTATGCTGCAGATGTAATCTGGCAAACTGTTTACAAGAAAATACAGCAATATGATTCTATTTCTTTGATAAGTGGCATACTGTGATACCCAGCTGGTAAAGTGGCCGTTAAGATGCAGCATGCAGTGGCTACTAATCGAATGCCGTAAGAAAACAACATACAGCAAGACAGTACTGGAAGTTTGACAAGAATAATTCTGCATAGAATGTATTAATTATACCACATTAATACACTAAGACATAAAAATAGGCACCAAGAAGCAGCATTCAGCAACACAATATTGACTACTTGACAGATGTTGTTCTGTGATACAGAAAGACAGAAGTAATAGTGAACTATAAGCACTTTATTTTATGTACCTGTAGGTGTACTGTGCAGTGTTTAGTGGGGATAGCAATGTGGTCCTGATTCTTTAATAAGCACTATTCTGTGATACTTAATACTGACATGCTCCATCCTTTGCTGTCATGTTGCATCCAACTCCTATATTGACACTAAGAACAGCTGTTGCCATTCATAAAAAGGCAAGGATGGAAAGGAAACAAATTGCCAGGTCGTTCTTGTAGATCACACACACACACACACACACACACACACACACACACACACACACACACACACACACACACACACACACACACCTATAGACAATTCAGAGGTCTTTGTACTTTTCTGAATTTGTAAGTTAGTTAGTCTGAGTCAGTTTAGCAGGTCTTTAGTTAGGTGGAAATGTTATCTGTAATAGTTTGTGTGCTCTAAATGTTACAGACTGGTCTAGTGTCAGTCCTTAGTGATTATTAAAGCACACCTGCACAACTGGTTTTAAGCAGATCTGAAGATTCTAATGTAGACTGTTAAAAGCTGAACCCCTGCCTCACTAGGAAAGCCAGTCTTGGAATAAGAATAAATAAGGGGGAATGGGGGTACATCCTAGAAAACATGGTGTGGAGAACGTCCACCTAACAAAAAATGTTAGGCTTTGACTTTTCATGTCAGGTATCAGTTTGTTACTGACAGAGTCTACCTGGCTTCACACATATGTCAAGTGGTGATTCAAGAACACGTCACCTGAACTACCAAATGTACAAGGGTTCATTGAAATTTTAATAAAAATACTCACATAACCTATAAAAATACCACACAAGACAGCAACCAGAATGATCATGAAACCTAAAACAAATCTAATCAAAAAAAAAAATCAAAGAACTAATCTATCCAAACAACAACAAAAATACAGTTAACCATAGGTAAATTGAAGGGTATCAGATAAAAAAAATATTAACCTCAACTGGAATGAACTGCTCACCTATATACCGCAGTTCAAATGACCAGACCTAAAATGAAAACCTACAAAAAGGAGACAAAATATGTCACAGAAAATACATCAGCAATACATTAAAGCCAACCACTTGACCATCTCTCTCCCTAGTCAACATATCTACTGCTAAAGCCATGCACGTTACAGAAAAAAACGTACAACTAATAGTTACAAATATCTTACAAATTACGGCATCCATTTCAGCAACACATTCTAAGTAACACAAACTATGACTGAACTTGTATTTCCATCTTGGAAAACAAACCTGCCACAGGAATTTACCTCATCCCCAAAGCACCGAAAGAAGACTATGAAAGTTGCACATATCACTCCTTATCCCAAAATGATAAACTCACCTACCACCTGACTTAATACTTAAACCCACACGCAAAAAGTTAAGGAAAAGAAAACTCCCAAAAAAATATAAGAATAAATAGAAAACAAAACGGTACTGCTAAATGTCTCTACTGCTACTCACTGGTAGCTCCGAAACTCAAACCAATACCAAAAAGCTATTAAAAATGTCCTCTCTCTCCAAAGTTACTATCTTTACTCAATAAAAGATTAGAAATTCAGATACAATGTTAATAAATAAATAATCTGAAGTGACTTTACAGTCATCCCTTTGTCAAAACCCACTCACAAAACCTAATGAGAAATATGCTCAATGCTGTTCCAGAAAGGAGAAACTACACAGCTGTAAACATGCACATGGCCACATTTTTTTGGAATTGTTCACCATTTTGAATAATGTCCAAAATAAGTTCTGGCTGAAGTCCAGCCTGTCTCACTCAAGGGAGTGCATGTTTCTGTTTTTAATATTGAAAAAATAAAATCCTTTGAAAAGGCAGGTTGAAACAAAGGTGGGGTGAATGTCAGTAGACATTTAAAAATGTATTATTACAGACTAGGGTAAATATTCGAGGGTATTCATTTCAGCTGACCTTGTTGCACTACAAAATGTTTTTGTTTACACCTCAATAAGAGGGGAAAGATTCACCTCCCGCCCCAGAAAGACATACCTGGGTGCAGCAATTTTGGAAAAAAAAACAAAAAAAAACAAACCTTATAACTAAGCACAAGCAATCCTCATGAAAAGGACAGAGATTTAAGACTTCAAGCAAAATTATCACTTCAGACGGATGGCTAAGTTATTCCTCAAGCACTCTTAGTTTATAAAGTTAAAATGCAGCAATAATCCTAAAAAAAAGTCCGTAAGTGTAATTATATACTTCTCTGCACTGAATGTCAACCACCAGAGAGCAAAGCATCTGGTCAGTTTAGCTACATCCATCCTGGAAATTGTGTTACATGCAGAGAGACACAAGTACCTAGGCCTGACTACAACGCTACCAATGAAATTACAGGAATGATTCAGTAAAGGGCAGCTTGCTTATCAGCAATTTAGTAACACATCTTGTGCAAAATAATCAATAGTTTGGATCTAAACCACAGAAAGAGCTGCTTCTGCATGACAATAGAAGACCTGGATAGAGAGACACACCAGAGGAAAGGAGGAGTCAGATCAGACTGTACATGAAAATCCCTACCCAGATTATCTATTCTGCTGCCTTGTATGATGTAGCCTACCTGTTATTCTACAGGATTTAATGCTGGTTTACTTATAGTTCACTGACATACTGAAAGCATATCATGATAGAAGGTAAATAAAGATCAATAGTCAACAATCTGGCAGGGCCTTTAAAAGATCAATAGTTTAAATTCTGAAAGGCCCTTTAACACTTGCATCAAGTGCCTTTTTAAGAGCACTGCGAATACTGATTGATGCTTCTTTGTGTAAGAGTCAGGATTATAACATTTTATAAGAAATATGTTTAGAAAAGGGCAAAGGAATAAAGTTACCACATCTCTTGGCATTTCATTCACAGTCACTTGCTTTTACACAGTGACATACATGCAGAGGCAATTAAATGAGCCCCACTACCACTGTCCAGAAAGTTGTGCCCTTAATTTAGATTGCTTTAAGATAGCTCTGCACTATGCATATTGTCAAAATGATCTCACAAGCTGTCATAACAATTTAATGGAATTATCCTGGGATATTTACTTATAAAATGACCTTATATTGCGCATCTACCTTTAAAAGTAAAGGAGCATTTGCCTCTTAAATTTTAATGAGAATGTTTTCATTTCTAATATGATTACTTTATCCTACATCATTTAAAATGAATGAACATCACAATTACTTATGGAAGTACTGTTTAATTATGTCTCTTACTGAATACATTTTTATAATATACAATAACATAATATTTAAAGATATAAATCACCAATATAAACCATACAATATTTTCCTGCACAGTAAGATAGACAGTAATAGAAATATATAATGTATTTAGATCTGAAGTTATAACATTATACATCTATTCTTAATAGTTTTAGTCTAAATTGTATAGTATGACATTTTCTAACGAAATTTCCTATGATATACGTCATGATGCTACAGTCATTTTGTGATTTTCAGATATAAAGAGAAACACACCCCTTCATTATCCTTTTATGGCATCCTTTCATGTGTCTATACATCGTTAGAGTGGGATAGCTACTTTCCATGGGATAAAGTCACTTTTAATGACAAATATGCATGATCTTTCCTACAGACGTAATCCCAATTTGACACATACATGTTGTAGCCATGTGTTTCACTTAGTTATGTTAGAAGGAATATATCCATCTCTCACATAAACTAAACATAATAAAATTGTGTAGTGTGTTACACTAAAAGGCAGTGGAAGCCAGTATTTTATATCCAAATATAAGAGGCAATATTTCAAATGCTTTTCGACATGTCTTTCTTAGTAAAATTTTCAAAGCTTGAAAATGTCTTTTTTCAATATGAACAATTCAAATACTTCAGAACATTATTTTGGAGACAAACAAATGTTGCTTTTAGTTCTGATATTATAACAATACAGCATTTTTGTGATTTTGATGTATACAATATTAACTAACCTGAGGAAAATAAAATACATTGATGATGCTGAAAAAGTAATCAAGTGAACATTTCAAGGCTGTCAAAGACTGCACCATGTAAAACTATGAAACTATAATAATAAGTTAACAATTATGAAAAATACTGGTGTCCTCATTTCTTTCATGAAACACTGTGTAATATAGTTTTCACTGCATGATACCTTAAACCTCCTGTAACAGAGGCCCATGGGATATATGCAAATGACCCCTTAAGGGCAACAAGTATTTCAGTTATATGGCTTATGAATGTCCATGACTTTTTACTTTTTCTTTTCGAGTCTTTGTAGATACATTCAGACCAATAAAGCCAAACACCATTAACTGTGGACATACATGTTGCGGCTTTCTTCTGATTTGTCAGCACACCGTTAAGTGGACTGTTTGGCTATACTTTAGAAACACAGTGTCTTTACACCCATCTGATGCCCATAAGCATTAAGGTGTCTGCAAAATATCCCAACTAACATTCAAACCAGATGGTTTGCCTGTGTGACCTGTTTAGTCTTTGGTTTGTAAATATAGTTTCACATACTTTCACACACAGACTGTGCTCCTAGAAAATGTCCCATTTGATAGGATGCTTCTTCTCCACACCTCACTGCTATTACAATTATCACTACTCACGCATCACATTCTCCTGCATACCTTACTGTTCCCACAAATCCAGGGAGTCAAAAACAATGCAGCTCCAACTACCTGCTTACCATATCTCCTGAACTATACCACACCACTTTAACCAATACATACAAACACAGATACACCAGACCTAATACTATAGCACAAAAACGTAACATGAAGAACAAATATAAATACAAATGGCTGCCTTAGTATTAGCATATCATATCTACTCTGACATATCATGGAGATATGCAGCCCAACTCAAGACAACAGTTAGCTCCCCTCTCCACTATGACAGTGCCTGAGCTATCTCGACCCCACATCAGCAGTAATGTCCTGCTGTAAGTAAACATGGATTTTCGATGCATCTGTAACAAATCTGAAGATATGCTTGTAAACCCTTTTATAACCTGGACATATTTGTCACTACCGAAACATACCTAAAGGTAGAAATAAATGATGCGCAAATTGCCCTGTCAGGCTACATTATTTTCAGAAAGAACACGATAAATAAAAAGGCAGGTGGTGTTGCTATAATTTACAAAAAGACTCTAGGAATAATCCCACACTCTCAAAACATCCCCCATTTTAACAATTCAGATCTTCTTACCTAAATATTAAAAAGTAATAATTATAAATGCATATGTACTGCAGCACTATATATACCACCAGGTGAAAACACCAGTACAGTAGACAATAGTCTGTGTTGGACATCTCTTACCATATACTGTGAACCATAATACTTGGCAGTCTTACCGAAGACAGACAGCTCACTACACAACCACTCCAAATGTAAAATAAATCTTTATAACTTCACCCATCTTATCCATACAAGTACAAGATTTAATATAACTACAAACAGACAGTCTATATTTGACTGAATTGCCACCTGCAGCCCACTCAATATAAGCTCCTTTGGATGCTTACCTGATGCAATCGGAGCCCATATCCCCAAATTTGAATTAAGACAACTAAATAATAATAAAAAAATCAAATCATCTACAAGCAAGTACACAGTTTCACAGAATTCAGCAAAGAAGCTTTCAACAATAGCCTACGGAATGGTAAATGATCATCTCTGTTCCTTGATGATGCAATACCTAATTCTTACTTCATTGAATAACCAAGCACCACTTTGTAGAAAAAGAGTTAAATAAAACCCAGCTCCATGACTAACTAAAGAAATCAAACAACTCATGGCCCTAACACAGAAAGCATGGACAAATTGACCTAAAAACAAAACACAGAGGGACAATTTCCTAAAGACATGCTGTCAGTGTAAGTGACTTACTCTGTGTAATACACCAGAGTAAGTCACTTGCACTGACAGCAAGCCTTTTGGAATTTACCCCCCCCCCCCCAATGTGAGCCTGTTTAGAGATCAGCTTTACATCGAGGTCACTTACGCTGTGAACAAGTCTTTCATAATCAGGGCAGGCTCACGCTAGACTAAGTCATTTAAACTGACTGTAACTCTTTCGGAATCCAATCAAGAATGCCTACCAAAATTTCAGACACTTCAGAAACCTTACTAAATAAAAGATTAACTCAGACAACCTATCCTACTACCAAATGCTCCAACACAAACATTAGAGTAATCCAAAGCACTTTTGGTTCTCCATTAATAAACTCCTGTATTCCAGCCAGTCCACCACACCATCACCCTCAACAAATAACAAAGAGAGCATCACTTCCCAATTTAAATTCCATTTTAAACAAAACTGTTCTTTCCTTAATCAAGGATAATACTTCTCTCCACTAACAATCCCACAAAAATATGAAATTCAGTCAGTTCAGTTTAGTTTCCAATTTGTCCCAACAGGAACTATAAAAAATTGTGCACACGAAAAGCAACCACCTGAGCAGCAGACAATTTACCCGTTAAGTACCTGACAGCAGCAAACTTCCTCAGCTACCCAGACTCTATTCATACAAACTGTTCTGTCTCAGAAAACTATATCTTAGCCCTCTGGAAAATGTTTTTTTTATTATTATACCTCTACACAATGGGGACAAATCCGCAAAATTTACCAGCTACATACCTACAGTTATCTTAATACTGCTATTTAAAATCCTGGAAAAAGTGTACCCATTCACAGCACTTAAAATTACTCTTCAATAATAACCTCTTCTCCAACACCCAACATGGTTTTTGTCACAAACATTGTTTCAAAAACACAATAAACCACATAAGACATTCTAATCACCCAGTATCATCAATTTTCCTTGACCTAGCAAAAGCATTCGAAATCCCATCTTACCAAAATCTACTCAGAGAACTTTCATCCCTCAGCCTCCCTTACTCAGCCCTGTCATGGTACAACAGCTATCTCACAAACAGACATCAAGTAATAAAATGGCCCCAACACGTTTCAGCCTCCCTACCCATTTCTATTGGTGTCTAACAGGGTTTACTTGACCTCAACTTTTTAAATATCTTTAAAAATAAACTTAACACAGCCTCCAAGCACACAACCATAATACAACATGCAGATGATGCCACATTCATCTGCTCAGCCCAAACCTCTCAAAACATAATGACCCCACTGAGGACTTCTCTTCATCCATAACCATGGCTAAGAAAATTTTAACTTCTTATAAATCCTAAACAAGGCTCTTCATTCAAAACATTTCTCAGTCCAAAAGTAATCTTCCAAAATACTCTCCAAAAATAACAAAAGAATACAAACAGTAAAACATTCAAAGTTACTGAAAGTTAAAACACCTAAAATGTGACATATACATTCTACAAGCTGTTGAAAAATACCAGAAACTAGGCTTAATATATAGAAGCAAACACTATCTCACTGAGAGCACTAAAAAAAACATTGCAATGATAAATCTCATTTTAAGATCCAACGTTTTTTAGATCACAATGTCTTTAATTATTAAAGCCATTAATAAATCATTTAGGAAATTTATAATTCCATTACATTAGTCGAAAGGACATTAAAATGAAATTTAATGAAGATAAAACTGGATCTTTATGCATTAATCAAGCTTTAAATATAAATATATAAAATAATAATTTTGGTTCAGCGAAAAGCAGTATTAAATTTTAGGAATTCAAATTAAAGATAATCTTAATTCCACTGGAGAGGACAAATATAATAAAGTATTAAAAGAAATCACTTTCTGGAGCAATAAATGGAATAAATTATATTTTTTCATTTGAAGATATTACAGCTTATAAAAAAATATTATTTTTGCCAAAAAATCTTATATGTAATTTAATCAACAAATATTATGCCCACAAAAGATTAAAGGTTTCTTACGGTATCCTTCAAGACCCATGACTGGATTGGCAAATTATATCAGCCCATGGAATGGGGTGGTATTGGACTTCCAAATACTGAAAATTATGCACCTGCATCCATTTTAAAACTCTTTCATGTTGGTTAAATTATTCTTTTTTAAAATAAGAAAACTCTTTATTGAATTATCACTTATTTTATTTATTTAGTTATTTTACATTTGTTAACAGGGATAGTCCGACTGGAAACATGTCCATTTTCAGCGGCGGCCCGGGTGAAAAGCTTCACATAGACAAACTTACATAGATTACACAGAAGTTAGGAAACAATTATAAAAACAAAGTGATTATATACAATGTCTTAGTAGTGTTCCCTAGTAGGGATTCATAATTCTCATGGACAGACACAATTAAAAGTAAGAGACATCAGATTGGAAGCAGAGCTTGATGACTTATTCACAAGTTATGATAATTACAGAATATGCTTTCAGTTTATAAGTTAATTAGGGCTGGTACATGGGCATAGCCAATTCACTTTGAGATACTGTTTGAGATTTTTTTTTAAGAGACTTTTAGAGGATTGTAGGGTTATATAGTTTGGCAACGAATTCCAGACTTTGCCAACGAAGATGGCAAACAGGGATTCACCAGCAGAGTTATTAGCTTTGTGGGTTTGGACCAGTAGTTTATCGGCTGACTGTAGGGAACTCAGGTTGCTATATGGCTTAATAATATTTTTAAGTGAGGTGGTATCCTCAGGGTGGTACAAAATTTTGTGCACTATTAAGAGTTGATTGAATTGAATTAAGCTGGGCAGTTCTAGCCACTGTAATTGTTTAAGATTCTGGCAATGGTGGGTTCTATAGGTGGAGCCAGTGGCAAATCTGGCGATATGATTGTAGCTATGGGACAGCTTACCTAGTTCGGATTTGTTGAGGTTTGAGAGTACAGGCGATGCATATAAAAGAGTAGACAGTAGGTGTGATCGGGCGATTACAGTCCTAGCCAGTGGAGTTAAAAATGTCTTGTTTCTATACAGTGATCCAAGCTTCTTACTGATGGTCTGTATGGTTTTGTTGACCTGTGGGTCAATTTTGAGATTATTGTCTATGATAACCCCTAGCAGTTTGGTGCGATGATCTGGGGAAATAGTGGTACCATTGTTAGATGTGACAGAGAATGATAGTGTGGTAAATCTACTAGTGGGGGAGAAGAGTAGAAGTTTAGTTTTATTGGGGTTCAGAAGTAGGCGTTGGTTGGTGAGCCACTTCTTGATAGTGTTAAATGTATTTTGGGTTAAGGTTTGCAGTTCAGATGGGGACGTGGATGAGCAGATCACAGTGGAATCATCTGCATACTGAATGCAGGTACCTTTAGGGATAGCAGTGTGAAGGTTGTTGATAAAAATAGAGAAGAGTAGTGGACCTAGTATGGACCCTTGAGGGACACAAAGTGTGAGAAGTAGCTGGCTGGAGAGTTTGCCCTGGCACAGTACCGCCTGTTGTCTACCAGTCAGGTAGGACTGGAACCACTGGATAGCAGGCTTGTTGAGGGAAATGGATTTTTGTGAAAGAATGAGAAGTTCATGGTTGACTATGTCAAAGGCTTTTGCTAGGTCAAGAAAGAGGGCGGAGGTTAGCCTGTTGTCATTCCTGTTTTGGTTTATGGCAGTAGTAAAGGAAAGGAACATAGGCAAGCATAGATTTATATAAATGAAAACAAAGCATGCTGACATATTTTCTGCTGCACACATTAATTATCATGTTACTGTCAGTCAAACATTACATAGTTCATTCAATTCCTACCTTCCCTGCAAACCTAATTTTTCTTCCAAAACATTATTCTGCATGTGTTCCCCACAATTTCCATTTTTTATGCAATTCACTCCTACCCTTTTCTAAAGGTCTCATTCCAGTTCCTTTACCTCTGTTATCATATTCACTGCTTCTAGTACAGTTGGTTTAAACATTCCAATTCCATTTTCTAGTAACTGCCTTTTTGTCAGCCACAAGAATTAAACTTAGCAAGGCCTTGTTATGTCCAGGCAATTTCAATTCTGTATCACAGCTCAAAAAAAATAATAATAATTTCCTTAGTTTCACCAATTTGCTCACCAAGTATTTATGACACAATAGTCTGCAGGGAATTTTTTTAAAGTCTGCCAACTCATTACACTCCTAAAAATATGATACCAACTACCTCTTTCTTCCTCATCACACTTCCAACATTTGCAATCTACCTGAGGAAAAAATTATTTGGGATCTGCTTGGAGTATAAAAATACCCATGCAAACACTTCCAAGTAAAGATCCTAAATCTTCTAAACGTTATGATACAGTTGGAAGCCATACATATATCTTTCCATTGTTTTTTTTTTTTTTTTTTTTTGTGAATTGCAGAGCCAGTCTCTCTTTCCAATCCTTTCTAACCTTCTCTGATTAATTCCTATAGTTATCATGCAATATTTTTACTGCTTTTTTAACAGCAGCTTCTGTTCTAGATTATACCAAAAACTTTACCAGTGTTGGTCTTTCACTTAGGATCCCCTATTCCTTTCTCTTTGCCTACGCTCTGATATCAGTCCTTCAATGGGAAGGCAATCTCTAGTATGCAGTCTAAATGAATTATTGGTCTCTTCCCATTCTATTACTTTTCCCTCTCTAATTATTTGCTCCCAATACCTTGGACCCTTTTCCAGTTTTCTCCAGTAAATTCCAGTCTCCTTTAACCTACTCTCTGTACCCCTAATTGTAGTCATTCCTATCGGCAGAATCACCTTTCTCCATTCCTATATTGGCTTAGAGTCCAAAATCCCAGTCTCTCTCTATTTCATGAGCCCCCAACCCTGTTTCATCATCATCCTTTTCCACTTTGAATTCTAGCTTTCTGACTGTGCTATGCACAGATGGCTTACCTGTGTAGCTCTGAAATACTCATTAAAAGCAAGTAATCTCAAACCACTTTGTTCTATTTGGTAGATGAATCTTATACTTCACAATGGAAGCTTTTCCACGTAAATTTTAGTGATGAGTCAAATTTTAAACCACTTCCTCAAAACTTAAATACTGAAATACTGTAAATAATAAAATGTTCTGGGTCATAAAGAATTATTTTGCTGCCACACAAATTAACCAGATCTAATTATTTCAATTTTATATCAAAAATGTTTAATATATATATATATATATATATATATATATATATATATATATATATATATACACACACACACACACACACACACACACACACACACACACATAATGTGTAATATGTATGTACACGTGTGTGTATGTATGTATATATATATATATATATATATATATATATATATATATATACATATATATATATAAAAATATGGGTCTACTTCATTTGACTGAAAATACACTTCACTGAAAATGAAACCAGTGGGGTCACTTCACTGAAAGCCCACTTAACTGAAAACTCATTTGACTGAAACTCATTTAGTTGAAAATTATATATGGCCTTTTCCCCACTGTAGTGCGATCCTGGAGTTAGTATATATATATATATATATATATATATAAAGGGGAGTGTGGGGGGTTATGCCCCCCACATATTATAAACATTTTAAACTATACACACTGACACTTACAAGTGCAATGAATAACTGTTTCCAGAAGAGAATATATAACCAACATATGTGGGGGGGCTTCGGCCCGCCCCACCCCCCCTTAATATCGCACTACTGTGGGGAAAAGGCCATATATAACTTTCAGCGAAATGAGTTTCAGTCAAATGAGTTTTCAGTGAAGTGGGCTTTCAGTGAAGTGGTCCTAGTAATTTCATTTTCAGTGAAGTGTATTTTCAGTCAAATGAAGTAGACCCATAAATGTATATATTAATATACATATATATATATATATATATATATATATATATATATATCCAATACACACACCAAACTGTTCCAGCACTCGAAATAAGTCAAACAGCCATGGTTGAATGAAGTTTATTAGGCAAACCTGCCTAACTAAAGCACAGACCGGTACTCGGTTTCGCTCAAGGCGTCCTCAGTGTGCGAAATACATCAGGCAAAGCCCGGATTTAAACAATACATGTTAACTCTAATTGCGGCATTAAAAGAGAAACACACCCTCAATATCCAACACCAAATCCCCTGTAAATACAAATGAAAATGTTAATATTAAAGTTTGAAAAACCATGTGCTCTCGAACCTATAAATACAAACCATACCCCTAAACCTTACACAAACAACTTTAACATTTAACTAGTAAATATTTATGAAGCAGAATATATAGTGTATATAGAAACATAACATGAAAACAAGTACAAGCAGTACATATTGTGGTACATGCAAGTATTGTAAGTTGATGGCAAAAACAAAATCTTTTACATCTGTTAATACTAAAAAGGTATTTGACATCAAATATCTTATCACATGTAATACACCTTGGGTGGTGTATATGGCAGTATGCCAATGTGGGGCCTCTTATATAGGGCAAACCTCTTGTGTATTTAAACAGAGAATAGCTCTACATTTAAGTGACATCAAATGTCAAAGATCATGAAGTGCTCTGTATAAACATAAAATGATCCACACTACGGCACATTTTATTTTCATTGGTTTGGATATGGTATTTACACACATTACAAATGAAAACATTAAACATCGAATACTTACACAAAAAGAACGCAGATGGATAGTAAATTTAGGGGCTATGTTTAAACCAGGTCTTAATGACCATTGGTAACATAATATTGTTATAACAGCAATAAATTAGTAATTAGAATAATACAAAAAAATACATATTAACAGTTGCCACTAATACATAAATATTAACATCAAATGAAAATGTAGAAAGTATAGTTTGGTTGGTTAGTTCAAGTATTTGGCTAGGAAGGGTTATAGCATTATAGACTATTTATTAGGATAGATGATCTTGCTTTAATATGACTATCTGACATAACTTAATAATATTTTTTAGTGGCACTTGTATATTGTTTCAATGGATTTCATGTTATGTTTCTATCTACACTATATATTCTGCTTCATAAATATTTACTAGTTAAATGTTAAAGTTGTTTGTGTAAGGTTTAGGGGTATGGTTTGTATTTATAGGTTCGACAGCACATGGTTTTTCAAACTTTAATATTACGTAAACAAATTTACTGCGAATACACCTATGAGTGCCCAATTTTATAATGCGGTAATCCAATGCTGTAGCCAAACGAACAAACGACCAAAATAAAATAAAACACTTGTTTTTATTGTACAAATACGAAAGAAAATAAACAAAAAAATTGAACAGAGTTAAGCGCTTTCACCCAACATCACAGGGTTTCCTCAGAACTCACAAAACAATTAAACTCAGACCCTTAAATGTCTTTTTTTGGCGCCAACACATTTTCGAATATTTAAAGTGACACCACTGTGTTACCACACTATACATGACGTTAATAATACAAATAACCATAAAGAAATGAAAAATATAAAGTAAAATATAGTAATAAAGTAGTCTAAAACCTACATCTCTACAGCTGCCACTAGTACAGTACATAATACTTTGTGTGTGAAATATTATACTATAAATAAAAATGATGTAATATTGACAACGTGATCATATTACTTCCTATGAATACTTGTAAATAAATACATCAAAATACTGTTCTAGGTCCATCTACTATTCGATAAAGACAAAATATGTAAAACTTAATTGACAATGATAACTACATTTGTGAACAAAAAAGAATATGGAAAATGAAACAAAAATATTATTGCATCGATGCAATACATGTATACATACACAAAAATTGAATAAAAATATGAAAATATAAATTGTTACATTTAAAAATATGTGAAGTATAATAATGCTAATATTACAAAGTAGATTTTGTCACCATGTTAAAAAATGTTAAGAATCTTATTAAATAATGTATATAAAAATCAATATAAAATCTATGTAAAATCTATATAAAAATCTATATAAAATCTATACTTTGTGTGAGGGCTGTGATACTGAATAATTTGTATATTAAAAGTACAATTTATTATTGATTATAAGATATAATAGGGATTTAATCGATATATGGTCATTTAAACCTGGGGGGGGTGGTGGCATCTAAATAAATTTGCCACCATACCTCTCTATAGCTTAACAGACTTTTAATACCTCCTCCCTTGGGGTTAGATTTTAATATTTCTGAAATGATAAATTTAAAATAATGGTCCTCTCCTTCATAAAAAAATGTGCTTATACAATACATTATTCATATCTTTTGTTTTAATACTGTAGGAATGGTCGTAAATTCTTTTTCTAAAATGCCTCTCAGTCTTACCAACGTAAAAACTGGAGCATTTTTGACATATACTTAAATAAATTACCAATTTACTATTACAATTTCCTAACTTACTGTAAACACAACTTTTTAATTCATTGTTTAAATTAATTATAAGTTCATCAGACATGTATTTACATTGGTTACATGTGCCACATTTTAAACTTCTATTTGTCACATTATTTCTGTCCGTCTTTACTTCTTTCTTGTATTCCACCATTTTCTTGATATTGTTCCCCATTTTAAAAATAAAATTGGGTTTCATACCTATTACTTTTGTAGTTTGAGCATCATTAAATACTAGGTGCCATGAGTCACATATAATTTGTTTAATGAAATATAGATTTTACATAGATTTTGGTTGTCTTCCTGCACCTGTGAAGATGGATTCCACAACATATCAAACAGTACACTGAGTTCCAATGAAAGGTCATTCTGTGGGCCTATGTGGCATGGAAGAGCCCAGGACAGTCTCTTTAACTGCTGTCAGCTTGCCTTTCTTGACAAAGGACAGTGAAAATAGTAGACATCCTGAGTATGAGATTAACCATCAATCCATTGCTGGGGACTCAGGTACTTATTTGACATGAGCAGACCAGGTACAGTCATGCACAGATTAACATGTAGGTAAGGATATTACTGAAACACTGGGAATGTACTCCAAAGTGTTTTCCAGGGCTTCACCTCTCCCCCTTTTTATCCATCAGCTGACAAGAGTGAGCTCAATCCCCAGGATCAGGCAAGATACCCTTCTGCTGGTTACTGCACCATCCTCCTCCAAGGCACCATTTTTAGGCAACATGATGTAGACCTCATGAATTTTTTGCCTTGTACTCCAGGTGACCAGGCTGAAGCACTGGAATAACATTTAGGGTAAATCATTTTTGAAACTGCCCCTTTCTTTGTGTATTTCCTACTGATTTACAATGAATGCCAAAGTGCTAATACTATCCAAGGTCAAAAATAAACAGATTAGTACTTAAAAAAGCATTTACTGTTTAAAAAATAAAAAAGATGTGTACAGGTTTATAGGTACATACTATGCTAATGACCACCAGCACCTTTACAGGCCTAGCCGCACAACCTAACTTGTCAAAAAATGTCGGCTTCTATCCATAAGAGTCAAGGGGCCACACCATTCATGAATTTGCAATTTCCCATTTAATGGTCAAAGCTGTGCTTGAACATGATCAGAGATGAACTCTGCTTCAAATGTGTGGCAGCCCATTCCACAGCAGGGGTATCCTTTGAAACACAAATCAGTCTTGCTAGCATGTTCTATTTATGTCGTAAGCAAAGTTTAGGTCCTTGGATCTAGTGTTTTGGATGTTGCTTGTTTAGCAGATGTGCAAAAGATCCATTTGGGGCTGGAGCCAAGGCTGTCTTATACGCCAGGCATACATAACCTCTCAGTAACTCATAGGAGACTGAGTATAGAGATAGGGTCTTAAGGCGATCCGAGTAGGACAATGTGTTAATACACTGGATTCTCCTGGTGAGGAACCTCTGTGGGCATTTCAACTGTTGCATATGCCTGGTCAGGTACAATTCAAAGAGGGCATTGTACTCAAAAATGGGTCTGTAAAATGCAGAGTAAAGTGGTACTATAACTTCCTTGTACCTGGATGCCATACCCTTACTTATAACACTGGCAACATAGACTGATTTTCTTACAGTTTGCCTACGTGTTGGTCAAAGGTCAGAATACTATCTACATATGTTCCCAGATCTTTAACTAAGGGGTCAGCTCTTAGGGGTGTTTTAGTGATGGAATAATTAACGTTTTCCCAAAAGGGACTATAATGTACTTCTTCGCATTGAATTTTAATTTGTGGCTTTGGCACCAGTCATTTGTCTGTGTTAGACCCTCTTGCAGGATGTTAATGTCATGGGGGGGGGGTTGGAATCTATGATAGCTTCCAATTTACAGTCATCTGCAAACTTGGTAAACTAGAGGTCCTTGACTTCAGAGAAGTAGATGCCAAAAAGAAGCAATCCCAGCACAGATCCCTGAGGTACTCTGCTGGTAACCTGTCTCTTGGTGGATGTGGTCTCACCAATCTTGACATCCTGGGTCCTATCTGTGAAGCTGGCAATCCAGTAAGTTATGTAGTATTTATGTCTAGTTCAGTGAGTAGGGTATTGTATCAAATGCCTTTGTCAGGTCAAGGTATGCAGTATGTACCATTTTTCCCTAATTCTTGGCCATGGTTATCTTCTTAAAGAAGTCTACCAGGTTAAGTAGGCTTGACTTTCCCTTGACAAAAGTAAACTGGGATGGATCCAGCGTCTGTAGGTTGCAAAGGCCTTTGCTGATAATTTCCATGATAATTTGTTCCATGGCTTTGTACATTAGACTAATCAGACTGATGGGTCTGTAGTTTCTGGGGTCAATTGTTGGTCCACCCTTTTGAACAGGGATAACCATTGTAGTCCTCCATTCTCAAGGCACAAAGCCTGTTTTGAGGCTGTAGTTGAAAAGTGCCTCAAGTGGTCCTGATAGGTCATGTTTTAAACAATACAGGAGGCAACCCAGGAATTTGTGAGGATCCACTGAGGCAGTGTTTTTTGGCCTTAGTAAGTGCTGCCATAACCTGCTCCTTGTTGATAGTTGCGGGGGTTGTTTTAGAAAGGATTTCACAGGGGGTGGTGAGGGAAGTTAGATCTGAATTTGTCAGCCAGTAGATTTACTATGTCATTCTGCTCAGTGAAGGCCATACCATTACCACCATTTAGACAGGTAGAAGGCCTTGTGGCTGTCTAGCCACAGAGTCTATCCTCTCCTCATAACTGGCCTTTTTGGACTTAATTAGTCCTCATGTAAAACTTGTCTTGCATAAGTTACAATTTACACCTGTTACCAGGCCGACCCAGTAGTTGCAGAAAGTGCAGGTATTTTCAGCCAGCTTTCATGGCTGCACTGCATATCACTTGCTCTTATTTCCTCCCAAATTTAAAATAAGTTTTCATTTAGGTACTTAGGTTGGTACTAAGCTATCGGCCCTAGGGCCTATACAAGCCTAGCCATAACAATTCCTTGGCTATTTATAGGTACATAGGTTGGTACTAGGCTATCGGCCCTCGGGCCTTTACAAGCCTAGCTATAACAATTCCCTGACTATTTATAGGTACATAGGTTGGTACTAGGCTATCGGCCCTAGGGCCTACACAAGCCTAGCCATAACAATTCCCTGGCTATTTCTTCCCACACTATTTACTTCCTTGGACCCATGTCTAGCATGGTGACTGACATGATCCCCGGGGTAAATTTCCTATCTCCCATCCAATCATCAAGGTTCGTTTTGAAAAGGGCCAAAGAGGCGCTCTGCTTGACATGTATGGGCAGTCTATTCCAGAGTCTGAGGAGTCTCTAGGTCAAGAATCCTACAGAGGGGCCTCACTGAGACAGATGTCTGGTGTCAGAGCCATGGCCTCAAGCTCAATGCCAAAAAGTGCATTGTTACCCCCTTTGGTAAAAACTCAGTACCCATGAACTACTACATAGGCAGCAGGCTTCTTAACACCGAATGTGTGATAAGAGACCTTGGGACCCAGGTGGACAGTAGTCTCCCCTTTGATAATCACATTGCCACAGTAGTCAGGAAATCCTTCTACATGGCACACCTCATCACAAAAGGGTTCTCATCCAAGAAAAAAGAGGTCATTGTTCCCCTCTACTCGACACTCATTAGACCCATTATAGAGTACAAACTCCCCTTTTGGAATGTACCTCACAAGACATCTGCAGCAGCTGGAAAGGCCACAGAAGTATCTCACAAAGAGAATTACTGGCCTCAAACAGATGCCCTACACTGATGGTGTCAAAAAACTCCAGCTTTACTCTGTAGCATATCGCCTACTCCGAAGTGATCTCTGCCTAACATATAAAGCTATGTCAAACCCAGAGCTGTTGGACATGCTACACTTAAAGAAATCCCAATCCCTTCGAGCTACATGCTCTTAGGGACCTAAACCTTGTCACCACAATAAACAGGACTTGCTGGAGGGATAGATTCCTGTCCCAGAGACTTCCCATACTCTGGAACAGGCTACCCATCTATGTCAAGCAAAGTTCCTCTTTAACACTCTTCAAGAAAAATCTTGATGAGTGGATGGGAAATAGGAAATACACGCCGGGGATCACTTCTGTGGCTTTGCTCGACAGGGGCACAGGAAATTAACTTTCTTGGGTTGGCGAAAGCCAGGGAACTTTGTTGGCTAGGCTTACTTAGGCCCTTGTCCAGATAGCCTAGTACCTACCTATGAACCTATAAGAACCTATCCCTCCAGCATGCTTTGTTCATTGTGATGACAAGATTTAGATCCCCAGAGCGTGTGTCTCTGAGGGATTGGGTTTCTTTAAGTGTAGCATGTCCAACAGCTCTGGGTTTGGCATTGCCTTATATGTTAAGCAGAGATCGCCTCTGAGTAGACGATATGTGACAGAGTATAGGTGGAGTTTTTTTAGACGGTCAGCATAGGGCATCTGCTTTAGGCTTGTGATTCTTTTAGTGAGGTATTTCTACGGCCTTTCCAGTTGTTGCAGACGTCTTGAGAGGTGCATGCCAAATGGGGCATTGTATTCTATAATGGGTCTAATGAGGGATGAGTACAGTGGGACAATGACCTCCTTTTTTCTGGATGAAAAGCCGTTAGTGATAAGGTGTGCCACATAGAAGGATTTCCTGACTGTTGTGGCGATGTGGTTATCTGGTTATTGAAGGTGAGACCACTGTCCACCTGTGTCCCTATCTTTCAGTATTTAGTGTACTGCCACCTATGTGGTAATTCATGGGTACATGTTTTTTCCCAAAGAGGATAACTATACATTTCTTGGCAATGAGCTTGAGCCCAACTCTCTGGCACCAAGCATCTGTTTATGTAAAGCCCTTTTGTAGAATATCCACATCATTTGGGGATTCAATAATGGCTCCCAGTTTGCAGTCATCTGTGAACTTTGTTAGCCAGAGTCCCTTAATGTTGGCATGTACGTCAGAGAAGTAGATGCCAAACAAGAGCAGTCCCAGGACTGAACCCTGAGGTACTCCACTTGTCACCTGTCTGGAGCTGGATTTGGAGTTGGCTACTTTTACAGTGTGGGTTCTGTCAGTAAGCCAACTGGCAACCCTTCGAGTGACGTAGGGATTAATGCCCAGATTAGTAAGTTATCTATGATTCCAGAGTGGGGGGTGGTGCCGAAGGCTTTGGCAAGGTCCAGATAGGCTGTGTGGGCCACCTTACCCTTGTCCACAGCTCTGGAGACTGATTTGAGTAAGTCAATCAGGTTCAGGAGACAAGATCTGTGCTTCACGAACCCAAACTGCGTGGGGTCGAGTGTTTGAAGGTTGCCAGTGTCTTTGTTTATAAGTTCCATGATAATACGTTCCATGGCCTTGCAGATCAGGCTCATCAGACTGATGGGACGGTAGTTCCCAGGATCCAAGGTGGATCCTCCCTTGTGGAGTGGGAATAACTGTAGCTGTGCGCCACTCAGTGGACACGAAGCCTGTGGTGAGGCTATGATTAAACATGATGCTTAGGTGAGGTGCCAGTTTATTTTGTAGTTCAAGTAGTACACAGCCTGGGATGTCATCTGGTCCCATGGATGCTGTATTCCTAGCTTTGGAGAGTGCGTTTTTTACCTGTGCGGCTGTTATTACCGGAACTTGGCAATCTTTTGGTATTGAGATGGGCCCTTTAGGGGATGAAGTTTGCACTGAATCGATCTGCCAGGATATTGGCAATATTCTTGGGATCAGCATATTTAATGCCATTCTGTTGTAGCTCAGAGCAGATCTGAGCATTGCCATTTAGATTCTTGACATAGCTATAGAATGCCTTGTGGTTGTCTTTGGAATCTTTGGCAATTTTATTTAAGTAACTAGCTCTGGAGGATTTTATGAGGGATCTCAGCTTCTTACTGAGGCTGGTAAGGGAGTTTTTTGTATCCTGGGATTTCTGACAAAAAAAAATGCTACAAAGTTGATGCATCCCATTTTACCTACACCACAAGTATATACACATTAACCAGAATAAAGAGCAGACAGTAAATATCCCCACTACTCAGTGTAATCGTATTCATTCTTCCGCAAATGTGAATAAAGTTATACAATGCAAGTTGAAAAAACAATCCATACCCTTAGTACCCCACATTCTGTTCAAGCAAACTCTAAACTGCATAGAGGTAGAGTCTGTCATAGTGCACTTAACTATTTTTAGGCTGTGAAACACTTCAGAAGGTATTTCAGCACTAAACTACATGTCTGCTCTGGCTTGGGAAGACACCTTATCAGCCAACTATAACTGGCCACTACATTGTGAGTGGAAATGGAGCAGCACTTCACCTTAAAAGGAAGCACAGCAAGTGGTTTTCCAGTTCATTTCTCAGCTAGGGAGTCTTCTCTGCAGAATCTGCATGCCCTACCTTTTTTTGAGTGGGCTTCCTCCAGGTGCTCAGGTTTCCTCCCTCATTACAAAGACATAGAGTAGGTGGAATGGACATTCCAAATTGGCCATAGGTGTGAGCATGCGTATGAATGTGTGGTATGAAACAACACCCACAGCAGGGCTAGCCACCCGATGGTGTGAACCTTGGCTCTAGATGATTGTCACTGTTGAAGTGACACCCCAACCCCATGTGAAAAATGGGAAAAGGGGTTATGGATGGATGTGTTTTTGCAGATAAGAGTTACACTGAAGCCGTAGGAAGTGATTAATATGAGTATGAGAAGAACTGCAGTTTAGTTGAAGCTCTTCGGTTCTGAAACATAGTAGTGCCTCCTGTGTCAAGAATGAATCCAGATATTCTGTTATTCTGAAAAAAAACTTCATTTATTTACTGACTCAACTGCAAGGACTTAGTATATAAAAGTGAGTGTAGGCAAATGTACATGAGATCTGTATGGGGAACACCCCCTTGCAAAAATAAGCCTGTTCAAGTGTTTTTTATTTAAAGTGTCTTGCAATTAGATGTTTTTACTTTGCGATATTTGTCAAAATAATTGTTTGTGGTGTTTTGTTTTGGTTGCTTTTGTTTCTGGTGGATTTGGCTTTGGGTTTTTATTACAGTTGGTTTTCATGTCTGGAGATTTATTTTCCTGATATGAATCTACATTAAATGCTAAGTTGTACCTATTTTGCAGTAGAAAAGTTGGACATGTTGCAACAATGAGGAAAGAAAGAATACCGGTTTAAGATGACGGAAGTCAATAATGAAAACTGTTTTACTGCAAACTCAAAAAGAAATGAATGGAAATCTGTTTATACTTATTATGAAAAAAAGAAACCTAGGATGGACCACTGTATTTATACTTATTATGAAAAAAAGAAACCTAGGATGGACCACTGTTACAGTGGCATGAGCAAAGAAAAGTGGACATGAACCTTCATGATCTTCACAAAATGCTTAATCTCTCTGTGCTCAACAAGAGGTATGCTGGCCTTGCTTCAATGAGAGTTAAAGATTTCCAGAAAGACAATTCTAGAAAAACAGTACAAGGTCTTCATAAACAGATATCAGAAACATGGTCAACAGGACAGAAAGCAGAAAAAAAAATGCACCAATGCATTTGTGGCATTCGAAAATGGACATAAGCAGCATGCAACTTAATCTCAATGGGGGGGGGGGTATATTCTGAAGATATCCACAGTCACAGCAAAAAAAAAAAAAAAAAAAAAAAAAAAAAAAAAAATGCGGGGGGGGGGGGGTACTAACTTTCAGTCATACAAGCAAGAAGGCAAGCAACTCTGACATTAAATAGTTCTGTGCCTTACTTCCGCATCAGGAAGACTGAAGAGAGAGACTAGTCACAGAACTTTAAGGACCAGGTGCAGGCACCTAGGGGCCTTTTGTACATTTGGTCCATGACACATGGCCAAACTCAAATTCAGCTGCAGAGAAATATGGCTAAGAATTCCATGTGGGCTAAAAGAAGAATGTGATCCCATGCCCACAACTTCAATGATTAAATACACAGGAGGGAAATAATGTCCATGGCCCGCAAGGCAACTTGGGACAGCGGGTAGTATGGCAGACATCAGCAGCAGCCTGGTCAATGGGCATGTCAGTGGCAGCAAAAATACACTACACAATGGGCAGTGCCTTTATAATTGCTGTGAATCTGGACAAATACAGCTTTCACAGTGTCTATGGAACATTACTTAAAATGCACACTGAAGTATAAACGTGATTACAGTAGCAAGCAAGATTTCCTCCATGCCACAGCACACTTCTACATGTCGTAGTTACGCAAGCATGTACTGTACATTGAGCACAACACCTATTACTTCCCCTGTCCCCATGCTGTAACACGCTTCTACATGTCGTAGTTACACAAGCATGTACTGTACATTGAGCACAACACCTATTACTTCCCCTGTCCCCATGCTGTAACACACTTCTACATGTTGTAGTTACATAAGCATGTACTGTACCCCAAGCACAACACTCATTCCTTTCCCAGCCCCCATGCTGCAGCACACTTCTACATGTTGTAGTTGCATCAGCATGTACTGTACACTGAGCACAATGCACATTACTTCCCGTCCCCATGCTGTAGCACACTTCTACATGTTGTAGTTACATAAGCATGTACCATACACTGAGCACAACACTCCTTACTTCCACCGCCACATGCTGTAGCACACGTCTACATGTTGTAGTTACATAAGCCTGTACTTTACTCTGAACACAACACTCAGTACTTCCCCTGTCCTCATGCTGTTGCACATTTCCACATGTTGACTTGCATAAGTACTCAGCACACTCATTAGTTCCCCTGCCTCCATGCAATAGCACAATTTTACACTTCTACATGTTGTAGTTACATAAGCATGTACCATACACTGATCACATTACTTCCCCTGCCCCGACGCTGTAGCACACTTCTACATGTTGTAGGTACATAAGCATGTACTGGACACTGAGCACAATGCTCATTACTTCCCCTGACCCCATGCTGTAGCACACGTCTACATGTTTTGTTACATAAGCATGTACTGTACACTGATCACATTACTTCCCCTGCCCCGACGCTGTAGCACACTTCTACATGTTGTAGGTACATAAGCATGTACTGGACACTGAGCACAATGCTCATTACTTCCCCTGACCCCATGCTGTAGCACACTTCTACATCTTGTAGTTACATAAGTATTTACTGTACAGTGAGCACAACACTCATTACTTCCCATGGCTCCATGCTGTAGCACACTTCTACATGTTGTAGTTACATAAGCATGTACTGTACACTGAGCACAACACTCATTACTCCCCGTCTCCACACTGCACCACACTTTTACATGTTGTAGTTACATAAGTATGTACCGTACACTGAGCACAACGCACATTACTTCCCCTGTCCCCATGCTGTAGCACACTTCTACATGCTGTAGTTACATAAGCACGTACTGTATACTGAGCACAATGCACATTACTTCCTCTGCCCCCATGCTGTAGCATATTTAAATGCTTAAACAGGTTTCAAACTATTCCCGGCTCCACAAAGTCTGCTCTTCACTTTTTCCCTTAGAACTGCTCTAAATCTCTAATTAAGCACTCTATTTTCATTCTATAGCCCTGCACTTGCTCGTATAAGTAATCTCATAGGTAAACACAAACTAAAGCACTACATTCTCTTATACTCCTTCTAAGCACTTGCTCCCTATTGGTTCTTTCTGATCAGTCAATAAGTAGTTCCCTATATTATTCAGGCATGTCCAAAGGTCAGTTTCGAGTTTACTCTCCAGTCCAGCTGGTGAATCTGGGAATCTTGAGGCAATGTTACAACTGCCTTATGTATACAGACCACCCTCTCCTCCTCCCAACACGCTCAAATATATGTGAGAGATGCAACTATATAGCCAAACTGGAGGCTAAGCTCTCTCAACCCAGTACTGGCACAGCCTGTCAGGAGGAGAAGGTAAGCACACACACCACAAATCCAGTCTCACATAGACCTATTGCATCAGCAAACCAAACACATAAACACACAAAAACATACTCGGAGGCTCTAAATAAAAATCTGCCTAAGCAGCAGAGACCTCCAAAGCAGACATCCAAGCAACACCTACCATGAAACAATATCCACGTAGCACATAGCTCACAAAGTCAGTGTGCCACACAGTCACAGCCCTTAAGGCTAAACAACACACCTAATACACTTGTAATAGGTGACTCTATTGTCAGACACACTGACGTCCCACTCACCAGGCTGAACAAGGAGAAGGTCACTGTAAGCTGCCTGTCGGGTGCCAGGATCCGCCACATAACACAAACACTCAGGTCACTCCAAAGCAAGTACAAATATGACTCCTTCATTGTCCATGCTGGTGCGAATGACCTGAGACGTACCTCCCTGGACTACATGAAAAACGACGTACAGGAGCTCTTTGATCATGTGGCCCAGGCCGGTATGACCCTGACCTTGAGTAGCATCTTACCCTCACCAAGAATGATGCCACAGTATAAAGACAAAATGATCAATTTTAACAATTGGCTAAAGTATTGGTGTCATTCAAAGGGGATCCAGTGTCTGTCAGCCTGGGATGACATGCTCGACAAGCCACGTTGCTTCGCTAGGGACTGCTTGCACCTGTCACCCCTGGGTTTTTGAATACTGGCAAAGGCTCTTGCCTCCCCCATAGTGCCTTTTTTAGGCAAAGTTCAAAAGACAAACCCACCCCCATAGACAACACAAAGAAAAAAAAAAAACTAATGCTGCTCAACGCCAGAAGTCTAAACCTCAAGATGCACGCACTCGAGACTCTCCTCAGTATGGAGAATATCGATATCTGTGCAGTAACAGAAACCTGGTTCAAGGCTCCCAAGAGCACCCCAGCACTAACAGGTTATACTTCATACCATGCTTTCCGGCCCCAAAACTCGGACCGAACCACAAAAGGAGGGGGAGTATCCATATTTATCAAAGATATCCACACCTCCAGGTTAGTGGCACTGCACGAAGCATCGGAGACCATCCATGTGCAACTAACAGTGGGAAAAAACACCTTTCAGTTTGTAGCCTGCTACAGACCACCCTCCCAAACACAGGAAACTCACTCGGCTTTCCTGAGAACACTGGAGAATATGAAGGTCTCTCCAAACACTATTATATTGGGTGACTTCAACTACCCAAACATCGACTGGGAAAACTACTCAAGCCCAAACACCCTCGCCCAACGGTTCCTAGAATTTATAAACTCAAATGCTATGGAACAACTGGTCACCACTCCCACAAGAGGGGAAGACACATTGGATCTGGTCATCACCAACATGGGGTCTCTATGTTCCACACCAGAGGTACACCCCTCATTGGTAAGATCAGACCATAAACAAATCTCACTGGGCATCCATATTCCATCCCTACCCCTAGCCAAGGAAACCACGGTGAAGAACTTCTCAAAAGCAAACTTCACACTTCTCAAAACTGAGGTGGAATCCTGCAAAGCCCCCGGGCCAGTGGAAAATACGGCCCAAAATGCAGAATCCTTTACAAAAGCATTCTATGGACACCTACAGGAATGCATGGAGCATGCTATCCCAAATAAAACTAAGACTCACTCCTCCAAAGGCAGGAGACCTGTCTGGTGGACCCCGGTCATAAATAAGCTATACAACAGAAGGAGAAAGCTACTACATGACAGAGCAAAATCCCAAAAAGGGAAGGCGTCACTGATCAGTACTAGCAAGAAACTACAATCCCTCATAAAATCATCTAAGGCCAGCTTCGAAAGACAAATTGCACAAGACACTAAAGATAATCACAAGGCCTTCTTTAGTTATGTCAGAAACCTGGGAGGCAACTCCCAGATATGCTCTGAGTTAGTGCAAAATGACAAAAAATACACTGAACCCACAGACATTGCCAACATCCTGGCAGAAAGGTTCAGTGCAAACTCCTCCCCCCCCAAAGAAGCAAATGTACATCCCAACAGAGTGTAGCCTTCCTGAGATCACAGATGCACAGGTGAGAGCTGCCCTCTCCAAAGCAAAAAACACAGCATCAATGGGACCAGACAGTGTCCCGGGCTGCGTCTTACACGAGCTCCAAGAAGAACTAAACCCTCATATAAAGTCACTGTTCAATCTCAGCCTTACTTCACGATATGTACCCAAGGAATGGCATACAGCAACAGTGGTCCCACTCCACAAAGGTGGTGCCACAACAGACCCTGGAAACTATCACCCTATAAGCCTGACTTGCCTGGTCTGCAAAGCTATGGAGCGTATCATCATGGAAATCATAAACAAAGACATTGGGAAACTCCAGACACTGGATCCTACCCAATTCGGCTTCGTTAAGGGCAGATCTTGCCGCTTGAACCTGGTCGACTTCTTTGAAACAGTTACCAAAGCCATAGATGAAGGGAAGGTAGTCCACACAGCATACCTGGACCTCGCAAAAGCCTTCGACAAAATACCCCACTAGGGCATCATAAATAAGCTCACCAGCTTAAATATCAACCCCTATGTCACAAGATGGGTTGCAAACTGGCTCAGGGATAGAACCCACATGGTCAGAATAGCAGGTGCCATGTCGGACTCTAAACCAGTTACAAGTGGTGTCCCACAAGGCTCAGTCCTGGGACCTCTCTTGTTTGGTATATATTTCTCCGTGGTACAGGCTAACATGGGTGGACTATGGCTGACCAAGTTCGCAGATGACTGCAAACTGGGTGCTGTAATCGACTCTCCAGCTGACACAAGCATCCTCCACAAGGGTCTCACAGAGACAGATAACTGGTGCCAGAGCCATGGCCTAAAGGTAATGCCAAAAAGTGCATAGTCATCCCCTTTGGGAAAAACAAAGTGCCCACAAATTACCACATAGGTGGTAATCCATTAAGTACGGAAGAAGTAATTAGGGACTTAGGGACCCAAGTAGATAGCAATCTCTCCTTTGACAATCACATTGCCAAAGTGGCTAGAAAGACCTTCTATATAGCCCACCTTATCATGAAAGGGTTCACATCTAGATCAAGAGAGGTCATTGTGCCCCTCTACTCATCACTTATCAGGCCCATAATTGAGTACAATGCCCCGTTTGGTATGTACCTTACCCAACACCTTCAGCAACTGGAAAGACCCCAAAAGTATCTCACCAAGAGGATCAAGGGGCTCAAACAGATGCCCTATGCAGTTCGGCTAAAGAAACTCCAGCTCTACTCAGTTGCGTACCACCTACTCAGAGGCGATCTGTGTCTGACGTATAAAGCCATTTCCAACCCAGAATTAATGGACATGCGTCACCTCAGGAAATCCAAATCCCTTAAAGCTAGACGCTCCAGGGACTTGAACCTCAGCACAGAAATAAATAGGACATGCTGGAGGGACAGATTCATATCCCAGAGGCTCCCCTCACTCTGGAACAAAATCCCAATCCATGTTAGGCAGAGCCCCTCACTGACCCTCTTCAAAAGAAATCTTGACGAGTGGATGGGAGAATGTAAGTTTACCCCTGGGATCTCTTCTGTGTCCCTGCTTGACAGAGGTACAGTAAACTAACCTTAAAAGGGCTACCTTCTGTGACCTACTATACAGAGGCACAGTCAACTAATCTAAAAGGGTGGCGAAAGCCAAACACACTCTGGCTAGGCTTATAAATGCCCTAGGGCAGATAGCACAGTATCAACCTGTGAACCTATTTCTATGTGTTGTAGTCACACAAATATGTACTGCACACTCAGTACAACACTCACTACTCCCTTTGTCCGCATGGTGTAGCACACTTTTACATGTTGTAGTTATATGAGCATGTACTGTACTCCGAGTGCAACATTCATTACTTCCCCTGTCCCCATGCTGTAGCACACTTCTACATGTTGTAGATACATGAGCATGTACTGTACTCTGAGCACAATACTCATTACTTCCCCTGTCCCCATGCTGTAGCACACTTCTACATGTTGTAGTTACATGAACATGTACTGTACTCTGAGCACAACACTCATTACTTCCCCTGTCTCCATGCTGTAGCACACTTATACATGTTGTAGTTACATAAGCATGTAATGTACACTGAGCACAATGCACATTACTTCCCCTGTCCCCATGCTGTAGCACACTTCTGCATGTTGTAGTTACATGAACATGTGCCGTACTCTGAGCACAACACTCATTACTTCCCCTGTCCCCATGCTGTAGCACACTTCTACATGTTGTAGTTACATATGCATGTAATGTACACTGAGGACAATGCACATTACTTCCCCTGTCCCCATGCTGTAGCACACTTCTATATGTTGTAGTTATATGAGCATGTAATGTACAATGAACACAACACTCATTACTTCTCCTGTCCCTAAACTGTAGCACACTTCTATATGTTGTAGTTACATAAGCACATACTGTATACTGAGCACAATGCACATTACTTCCCTTGCCCCATGCTGTAGCACATTTCTACATGTTGTAGTTAAATAAACATGTGCTGTACATGCAGCAAAACACCCATTACTTTCCCTGCCCTTACGCTGTAGCACACTTCTACATGTTGTAGTTACATAAGCATATACTGTACACCGAGCATAACACTCATTCATTCCCAGCCCCCACACTGTAGCACACTTCTACATGTTGTAGTTACATAAGCATGTACTGTACACTGAGCAAAATGCACATTACTTTCCCTGACTCCATGCTGTAGCACACTTCTACGTGTTGTAGTTACATAAGTATGTACTGCACACTCAGTACAACATTCATTACTTCCCCCGTCCCCATGCTGTAGCACACTTCTACATGTTGTAGTTACATAAGCGTATACTGTACACCAAGCATAACACTCATTCCTTCCCCAGCCCCCAAGCTGTAGCACATTTCTACATGCTGTAGTTACATAAGCATGTACTGTACACTGAGAACAATGCCCTGGCTCCATGCTGTAGCACACTTCTATGTGTTGTAGTTACATAAGTATGTACTGCACACTGAGCACAACACTCATTACTTTCCCTGTCCCCATGCTGTAGCACACTTCTATATGTTTTAGTTACATGAGCATGTACTGTACTCTGAGCGCAACACTCATTACTTCCCCTGTCTCCATGCTGTAGCACACTTCCACATGCTGTAGTTACATCAGCATGTACTGTACACTGTGTGCAACATGCATTACTTCCCCTGCCCCTATGCTTAGCACACTTCTGTATGTTTTTGTTACATAAGCATGTTCTGTACACAGAACACAACACTCATTACTTCTCGTCCCCGTGCTAAACTTTTAAGGACCGCATGTTAAACCATGGGCTTCAGGTGGGATGATTTTCCTTTTTAGGGTACTCTGAGCAGCCAATAATCAAGGAGAATTAGACTGGCTCTGCTTTCATTTTACTGCAATCATTGGTTAACTGCCATAGTAAAGGTACTGACAATAGTGAAATGTGGAGCTTGGTGGACAACCAACTGGTGTAGGAACAAAGCTGATAAAGAGTATATGTGCAGGAAAACTGGTATGCCTTATGAAAAGAAGACTATGATGTAGCCAATGTTCTGGCACGATGAAGTAAAACAGTACACCTTGATACTGCTTTCATGCAACAGCCAGCCCTGAAGTAAGACACACCTTAAGGAAATGTTAAAGGTGTCCTACAAGGACTCTGAATGTTGCAGATCTCCAGTCAACAATAACTGACAAAAAATGACCCACAACAGCCCCAAAGTGCAATATGAAGAGAGAAGCTGAACACCAAGAAATGGAAATCACCATTACTGAGCTCTGCATATCTGACAAAGCCAATACATGAGACCAGGATACTGTGGTACCTTGGAAGGTCAATCAATATCTGCAAATGAAAGTGTCTTGCCATTTTGTCTCAGAAGGGTAATGGCTGCTAATAATCGTCAACACATAGTTGTGGCAATGATTCCTTCAGTTTCCACTGACAAACTGTGTGACTCTGTAACTTATTAGCCAGGATATCTTACCTACTTGAAAAAGTGCATCATCTTCTCATACATATAACTGATAAGGCCTGACTTTCAACATAATGTCAGGTTTGGTGATTACAACGAAAAAACTGAGAGACTACAATGAAAATGAACCAAAATATTCTATAGGAACCATGACAAAAGCCAGGGAAAATGATACAGAACTCCAAGAAAGTACTCAGTATAAAACAAAACTGAGGTGGTCAAGATGGAATTCCTAAAAAGTTTGATGGAGCTTTTCAGTTTAGTGAACTCTAACACAGAGCATCCTATGAGTAAGAGTGATTCTTTTATGTAAATGTGTACTTCCGTCAATACCCTGAAAAGCAAAATCAAGCTGACAACACGCTCCTTCTGCCACGGGAGACACAAATAATAGGTTATGGATGTCTGCGCACCACTTGAGATACCAACAGAACTGCAGAGCATTCTACAAAAACATGGTAGTAACTGATTTAACAAGGGAAGACTGCTGGAGTAGATGCCAGATTTCTGCCTCCAACACCAGTAACATTGATGAATAACAGTCTCAGTATGCTGACCATCTGGCTGACGTTGGCATTATGGATGGATAAGAGGTAAATCTTCCATGGCATGGGATAGTGCACTCTCCATCAGCACACACATCTAGCAGTGGCTGGTGGTACCTCAGTCAAAGTGCACTTACTAAAAGAAAGATTTGACAGATGGCACTGTAATGCTTTTACCTTCGTACTGTCTAAAAGAAACTTAAGAGTAAATGGCAGTGTTCTGACAGCCTGGTATCAAGCAGGCGAAGAACTGGCATCCACTCTCCACACAAGTCCATGACACTTCCTGGCTACAAACCACAGGCCACACACAAGGCAAACACTAAAAGGCAGAAGGACAGCTTTCTACCCTGGGAGATGCATGTGGGCTGAGAGTGCGGAAGGTCTTCAGAGGACATCAGGATGCAGAGTGGGAATTACAGCATGTTGTTGTGACTGAGGAAGGCATGGCTGTAGCTGGTGGAAAACAGGTTAAACAAAATAAAGCAAACACATTGACAAATAGTTGTTGGAAAGTATCTACTTTTATAATCAGGAATGCATCACTTCTGCTCACAGAGACTGGGCAGATACAACTGCCTGTCAAGTATCAAGTATCTTGTTACTAGGAGTTTAGCATCTGTATGCATTTTCCACAGTAAGATGGGTAAGCTATGATTACAAAACTCTAGAGACATACCAGTCTTAAGAATTGGTTTCTTAATAGGTACTGTTTCAAACCGCAAATGTGAAGCTAGGGTGACTATTTTAGGGTCTGATACTCAGGGAATCAAATCACTGCATCTAAAATCTCATGCCATGTAGTCAGCAAATTTAAAAAAATGGGTTCCTTCTGGCAAACTTGAAAGGGTAAGATGATTGAGATGATTGCACATCTGAATAAGCATGTGATTTAGCAGAGTCTGGGAATGGTATGCCGATATGAAAAATACTAACATTAATTTCAAAGGATTTGCAGTGATCAGGATCACACTTTCTGCCATGTAAATGCACAGCACTGTGATTTCCATCACCGAAGAACACTCACTCCCTTCCAAAATGACTGCTTACAATGATGCAGTGTAATATATGAAGAGTATATTGATTATTTTGTTTTCAGGGGAATGAAATGCATTATACTTAGTACAAGCCAATTCACCAATGATTTGAAAGCTACCAAAAAATGAATGCCATTAACATTCATCAGAAGTAGGTCTGCTTTGTGGTTTGTTGAGCATATCGTCACATTCAGCACCATGGACAGCACTAACCATGATATTATGGGGGGGGGGGGGAGCATACTGAATTCCATCTCCTGATCTAGTGCATCTGCTCCTGACTTCTTCTAAGAGCAGAGGTACTTATGGAAATGACTGGCAGCACATTATTCTAGAACAATAACCACAAGTGATCCTAGTAGAATAAAGGATGACAAGCGACTTACCAAAGTTAAAGAACGACCACATCTTGCACAAAACAACTCTCAGTGGAGAGGAGGGGCTGACCAGATTGCAGGTATCTACACCTTGAACATATGCAACGTAAATGAGATCGAGGTAGTCATTATTGCGTTAGCTTAGGTAATACACGGCAGAAAAGGAAATATCAGCTTAATGATACGGTAAAGTTAAACCACTTGGCATAACTTTTTATTATTTTTTCAAGAAGAAGAAGAAGACGGATAATGAAATAAAGAAGGCATTTCCAAGAAGCACAATACTTTTGGATTATATAAATGCTTAAAGTCTTGAAGACTTAATTTCTTATGTTTTAAGAAAAAATGCCTTAGATTTCAGGAATGTTGCACAATCAGAGCAAAATGATGGGTGACCTGCAAAGTTCTACCTTACAACACACATTTAGACAAAGTAAACATTATATCAGGAAGACATAAATGTACCTGTCTGTTAGCACAGAGCATTAAGGCTATGAGCTGTTAATTACCCACAGTTGATAGTCAAGGGTTTTACTCACACAGCCTTCATTTGCCTACTGTGTGACTCTGAATAAGTCACTTAACCATGCAGTGCTCAGAGGCAACTGTGAAAATTGTGTTAGGTTCCTTAGTGGTCTCCTGGACTGCATGCCTAGTAACTACCTAGGACCCTATGAATCTATATAGCAAACATATTGAAGGACATAGCAATTCAAAGAAGTCAAAGCAGAATAATTTAAGGACTGCATACCCCAGTTATGGGAGAAAATAAGAATGCTGTGATCCCTTAAGAGACCAAAGGAAATGTATATACAGTAACTATTTTGCCATGCAAATATGCAGTCATCCGAAGTACAAGAACAGTGCTGCAAGTAAAGTCAATCAACCTTAACAATGGAATATTTAAGAGAAATTTGTCGTAGATAAAATGGCTAAAATGGGACTCAGGTAGTTGTGTGAGATGGTTACAAAAGACAAAAATCAGATGATGAAATAAAAGAGAAGGAATGGCCAAATGAAACAAGATAACTTCTAGATAAAAACTGGAAGGTAAAGGAAAACACTATTACAGCATACTCACAGCAAATGCATAGGCTGAAGACAATTAGTCTTTTTCTGTAACAGTTTCATTATAAAACTATTTAAGTCATTTACTGCCCTTAATAAAACTTTTCCAAGTTTCTCTTCTCCTGTTATAAAAGTAAAGTCCTTTTCTATACCCTAATTGTTATTCTGTACTCAATGCTTGAGTGGCAAACTAACCCAAATGCTAAATTCTCAAAAGAAGAAAAAGCATGCACTTAAATCTCCACAGTATAAATTTAATGCAATACATACAAACACTTTCAAAAATACTGAAATGTTACAACAAATCACTGTTATACAACAGCTTTTCCTGCCACTCAGCAATCAAAGAGCTGGCCAATGACAACTACATTTATTTTACTTAATGATAAATACCAAATTAAAATCACCAGAACAGAAAAATGGCTCATTTATTTTACTTAATAACAAATACTAAATTTTACTAGAATAGAAAAAAGGCTGCTAAATGAAAAATGAATCCTTAAATAGCAAAAACCCAGACCTTGATGCCTTTTTAAAGCATTATAAAAATACAGCCCCCTTAAACTCACTCTTGGGGCACAGGGGGATCAAGCCCTGAGTGTGACACAGATGACCCAAGCTGAATTAGTGGCACTGGCAATGGAGGGACTGAGGCAGGGGTGATGGGAGGGAGCAGACATTGCTGGCTCTCCCATCCTGGGGAGGTGGTTTGGCTCACCAATTATGCAACACCTACTGGGAGCACTAGGTATTGCATCTGCAGAGCTCAACCATGCAGACCATGCGCTGCCTGCATGCATGCTCCCTATGTCAGCATCATCAGCTAAACTCTAATGAGCCAACACAGGAATTAGTAACTCAAGACAAGAGGAGTCCACCAGGTCCAATAATCTGTCTTGCTTCCTACTGCCTGTATCTTGCCTTTCCAGGAGAATAAATTGGCTGATTAGATACTCCAGCTAGAGAATGAATGGACCACAGGTCATTCACATGGCCTGGAGAGCGACCATCTCTTGCTCTTAAGAAAGAAACAACTGGGCTGACTAGGCCAGGGAAAGGGAGCCATTGCACAAGACTACTGAATGTGGAAAATACACAGAATCTTACAGTCTGTTATGGTAACAGACAATATAAAACTAAGGAACTGGGACAACTGTCACACTGGGTACTGAAGACACTAAAAAGTGCTGTATACAGCCTTATCTAATGGTAATGTGGTACTCGTAGATGAAGTGACAGAACAGGGCAGCAATGTTTGAATTTCTTCTGGTCAGTATACAAACTAATTTCAATATTCTGCATTCTAATAACTAGAATAGTCCCACTGGAACAACAAATGCTACCTTTACAAGGCACAGAGAAAGAAATATATGTTCCTTGTAGCAACTTCACATTTACAAATAAGTACTGATAAGAAACCCCATGGTTAAACACAGGCCAAGCTTGTTCACAGTCTGAAAATGTTGAATGCTATATCAAAAAAAAAAAAAAAGAAAGATAGGTAATTTCACCAAAAACAAAAGTCTGAGTGCCATTAAAAAAAATCAGAATGACATTTAAAACGGAAAAAATACACATTTCTTTTAGTAGGAACAAAACCTAACATACCCTATAACCAAGCAAAAGGCTGTGCATTATGCACCATCCTACTTAACCAAATCAACTCCAAGGTCACTGCACCCTGGACAAAGGAACAATCTTGTTTGTAATAACTTTCATCAGCCAAATGCACTTTCAATGAATTAGTAATCTGAACAGTTTACTCCTTTACATTTATCTCTCCAGGCCTGATGACTGTCAACCCATCTATTCTCCAAGGATGACAGCTTGTTGGGGGGGCTGCCATCTAGGCAGTCATGAGAGTTATTGCTTGGCCCAATCCCTGTTGCCATGGGATACATGTGTACACCAACAAAAATCAATGGAGTGACACCCGCACAATTCCATACATGTGTCTGATCTGAAGTGGCATTGTGAACATGTGTGCCTCAGCCCATAATGCTGAGTGCTGATACACACCCTCACTGGATATCAGCAATTCAGCAAGGTGGGCTGCTCCCACCAAAAGGACAAGTGAGAAAGTACTGGGACCCACCCCAGCCAGCTGCTCTAGCATTCAGGTCGCTAAATGATCCAGGGTCCATTAGGGTCACAGTTAGGGCCTGATGCTCTCTGCCACAAACATTTTTTTGAGCACTATGTCAGCTCCAACTAGCAAAAAAAAAAAATATGTATTTTTAAGACTGGATGGAAGATTTAAGTGGTTTGCTTTTTAGTCAACAATCAGTATAAATGCCTCAAAACAGATAATAATTAAAACTCAGACACAAGTGGCCACTCTGTACATGCATTTATCTCATAAACTGATTTTAAAGTATGTAATTACATAGATTTTTATCTCCACTGCAATAACAGTACTTTATATTTTCATGTATTATTCCATCTCAGGGAGTACAAGTGAGTTCACTGTGCTTGTTTAATCCAGGAGGTAAAAGAAGCTACCCTTTTAAACTACTATACATCATAAGGTGAATTTTCAAAAAAGCACAAAAGTGCAATTTAAGCCTGTGCAGTTTTCAATAATATGCCAGATGTGTCCGTCTTTTTTATGATTTCTGATGCATGATAAATGTTACACCACATCAAATAAGTTAATATAAAGTTTGTAATGATAACTGCATGAAAAAAGTAATTTGCAGCCTTGCATAATTGCTTCTTATGACTCTTTTGTGGAAATGAATAAGGTTACACCACATCAATAAGCTAATGTTAATTTAGTAATGAGAACTGTCTGACTTGTCAGTCAGCATAGCTTTTGAATGTCACTGGTATATTCCTCCCGGAGTTGCTCCTCTGACAGAAACAGGTACATTCATGTAGAACACGTCTATATGTTCTACATATGGTATGTACTGCTTACACATAAATGAAACACAAGAGCTGATCTAACGTCTGTCTTGAGGCACAAGTGGTGATTTCATAACAATTTTTAATGCAGTGAGCTCAGGATAGACTCTACAACATGATTTTAATTCCATGATTCAAAACAGATGTCCCACAAGAAGCGCACCACTTCAGTAAGTGCCAAACACAAAAGTGAGCGACAGTAACATTAGATGGTGTGATGATCAGCTACGAGGACATCAGTTATCTATCACCTCCGTGAACCACACAAACACACACACACATACACACTGTTACCTGCTACCTGAAGCACTCATTCCTGGACTCAAGTCTGTGGTACCTAGCTACACTGAAAATCTCAGACAAAACAAAACATGTTTAGGTGACACCTATGTTTTTTAATGTGCTTTGGTGATTATAAACAGCTTTGCTGGATTCTACAGTGCCTAACCTACTGAAATCAGAAATGGTTATTTGTCAGGGCAAAACTGCATTATCATCAGGATGCCATTTAACAAAGGTAAATACTGATGATTTCGATTTACTATCAAAACTGTGCAAATCAGTTTTCTGAGTAATGACTTACTCAAACCGAAATACCTAAAATGTGCACACCATTCGCTTACAACTCTAAATGTGGTCATACCTCTCAACCGTACCAAAATCCTCAGTAATTATCAGTTTTGAGGGCAAAATAATGGGATACCATGGATTCCTGAGTGGCCCCTTCGATTCCTAATTTTTTTCAATTTTTTTTTTATTTGTATTTAAAAATTGTCTCTGTGGCTGATGTCATCACATATCACCTGTATACCCTGCAACATCATCAACGTACAGGGGCATGCATAATAACATCAGTGTCATGAGGCTCAGACGTCGCTGTGTTTACCATTACCACCTGCCCCTGTTTGGAGTCTGAGACTTGGAATAGCAGCACACAACCACAGCAGCTAGCAAGTGGAACTATTTGTTTTTACAATTTTAACTTTCAAGCTCACCTTCAAGTTGTTAAACTTCTGCCAAGTTTGCCGACAAGTTAACTTCTGCTGCTGCAGTGCACTATGTCTGCCCAACAATCGCCACCACCTTTGTGTGTCTTCCACAATCCACTCGACTCCCACAATGAGAAAATTTACTTTCTCTGGCAGCTCGACTTCCAGCTGCTCGAGGTAAGTAAAAAAAAAAAGAAAAAAAAAGTGTATGTATGCATGCCTTAATGAAATTAGTTAATGTTTACCTATTAGAAACTGACTCTGCAGACTGCTGCAGCAATTGTGGGGAAATGGGGATGTCATGTCAGATGATGTGCTTTCTGTCAGGTTTAGTGTTTAAACTTAGTGCCATTGGAATCCAGTTTACAGGGAGAAACAACACTTGTTATGAGTTGTCTGTTAGTTTAAGGATGGTTTTAAGTTCAAGCTTCCTGGGAATGGTTCCACAATTTTACTTCTGTTCCAGGTAGTCATATGTGCAATACAGTGCAATATGGTCCCTGGCCTTGAATTAGCTAAAACGATAATGGAGAACAGGTTATTCTGCTTTTCTGCTGCCCTTGGACTGCTGCGACAGCGCTGCTCTGTGCTAAACAGATGTGATCATGTGAGCACTGCAACCAGCATGAATTAATCCTCACTAACTCCGAGGTTCTTTGTGTAATTTAGAAATAAAAGAAACTCATGTTTGTTCACATTTAAAAATATTACCTTTGGAGCAATGTTTTTGAAGTGAATACAATGCGGATTGGATCCTGTGGGAGGGGAGGGTCATTTACACCTGTGCTAGTAACGAGATCAGCATGTTTGATTTTTTTGTGGTTATGATGACTGTTTTGGTCTCATGCCTAATAATCGCCTGGGTTTTCAGCTTTGTTTTCATGAAAATGTTAGAAAATGGCAAGTTAGCATCTTTTTAGTTAATAAATCAAATGTTGATAACATCATACAAAGTAAATGGCTTAAAAGTTAGAAACCGATGAAAATTATCTCAGTATTACTGAAGCTACTAGCTGCAATATTCTTGTCAACATTAGAGTCAAACAAGAGTTTTAAGAGCAAAAAATGTTACTCTTTTTGGTAAATTGACACTATTCTGCTGGAAAAGAGTGTTACACTAAACTACCAAACTTTCTCTGGTACAAACTCATCAGTCAAATGTCAGATCATATTCCCTTGTCACAACCTACTAGCTGACTGTCAACATGGATTTAGACCTTTCCATAGTACCTCTTCTGCCTTGCTTTCCTTCACTAACTGTATCAACGAGAACCGCAACAAAAATATCCTCTTCTCAGCAGTCTTTGTTGATTTAGCAAAAGCTTTTGACATGGTTAATCACCAAATCCTTCTTCACATCCTAAAGTCCTACTCACTGAATCCACTTTCAATGAACTGGTTCACATCCTATCTAGATAACAGACAGCAGGCTGTACTCTGGCAAAATAGACTATCAAACCTTCTGCCCATTACATTAGATGTTCCACAAGGATCCATTTTAGGCCCTCTCTTGTTTTCCATCTACATCAATGACCTCCACTTAGCCATCCCTCTCTCCACATGTATTCAATATGCAGACGACTCTACTATAGTCTGTGCAGCCACCTCTCAAGCTGAACTTCAGGCTCATACACAAAAAGCTTTTAATATAGTAGAGAACTGGTTCTCTGACCGCTGCCTCCTACTAAACCCCAACAAAACTAAACTTTTACTCTTTACACCAACCCAAAAGACTACCCCTGTACACTTCAGTATCACATCAAATAATGGCACCCTTATTTCTCCTGATCTAACCACTAAACTGTTAGGAATCACAATTGACAACAATCTCAACTTTGATACCCACATTAATGCCACAGTAAAATCAGTTAACCATAAATTAGGATCCCCCTACAGAATTAAACCTTTTCTTACACCACTGGCCAGGTCCACTATAGCTAGAACTCATTTACTCTCAACTCTTCTTTATGCCTCTCCCATTTACACCAACCTCTCTAAAAAGAACCTTCACAAACTAGCTACATCCTATAATAACATTTCCAGGTTCGCTACAACCTCCCCTTTTAGAACTCATCACTGTCTTAATCTGAAACAACTAGGCTGGTTAGAATTTCTTAATCAGATACAATTTCTGCAACTTACAATAACATACAAGGCCCTTTATCAACCCCATTATACTCCTGCACTCTCTAGCTTCATTATACCATGCAGTAATCTCAAAAATTTACGCTCCTCTAACAAAATGCTTATGCAAATTACTAAATCTAAAAACTTAGCAGGTGATTCCTTGTTCTCTAACTCTGTCGGAAAAGTATGGAATCAATTACCACCCGACCTTACATCTCTGTCCTCTCTCCCACTTTTTAAAAGCAATCTAAAGCTATATTTCAATAATCACTGGTTATGCCCATGTTCTAACCCTGACTAGCATTCTCTTGACTCTAATCTTTTACCTTTCTTCTATTACAATCTTCTTAGATTACTTCTATACCCTTTTCTCTCACATAGAAATAAGTGTTACTAGTACATCCTTCTAAGACTTGCTTCCAGTATTTACATACTACTATTTTTTATATTCTTTACAATTTCTTTAGCATACATGTTTAGGCTAAATTTGTTGCAGTATAAATCTGCCTTAATCATATAATTATTGATGTATAAAACTGCTTCTATACTATTCTCTATTAATTGTTTGTATAAATATTGCTGTATAAAAATGTTTTTATGTTATTCTCTATTAATTGTATGTTTTTTCCTGGAGCTTTTCTCCCCGGGCCTCTACTGAAAATGGACATATATCCAGTTAGACTAGCCCGGTCAACAAATGTAAAAATAAAAATTAAAAAAAAATAAATAAATAAATATAATACATCAATGGCTAGAGATGATTGGGGCATGTACATTTTTACAACTATTTTTTGTACAAAGTTTTAGTACTTGCGTATTAATAGCAACCACACACTGTCAGCATTCACGGCATTCTCGGCAACATTCTATTCTCAGTGAAATAACATGCTACCGAGAATGCCGTGAATGCTGGCAATACTTCGTTGTGATAATATGTTCAGAAATATTGAAAGAATACCATCTACATGGAAACTTTTGTTTTTCTTCTTCACATTCAAGTTACATATTAGGAACAAGAAAACCTCAAAAAAATTCTAGATTTTCACTAAAATTATGTCAGCCTTCAGAATATTCACAGGATCCATTGTTTTTAATGCCTTAAATTAAATGCATCTTTTCAGCAGGGGTGCGTAGACGGGATAAGTTACCTGTCAATCGCAATCGATCAGATCACTCAGTGTAAGCAGACTCAAAACTGTGTGAAGTTTTCTTAGAAGGAAGGACTCATACTTCACTTGTTTTACTTTCATCATTAATTAATAGCAGCTCCCGACTGACAATGGACCAGTGAACCACCATCTGCAGATTAAATAAAGTAGGTGAAAATGGGTCACATTTTTCCCCTCAAATTACACTAATGTCATTGCTGAGGCACACCTGTCAGTTTAACGGTAATACCACCACTCAGGTTAGTCCTGACAACTGACACAACGGTCTGCTTTTTTAACATCTAGTGAAAGGGAAGACTAATATTACACAGGCTGGAACTGACAATACAAACACGAGTCAGCAAAGTGTCAAGTTTTCTTACCTTCCACTTCACAGAGTTAAATTACCCAGATGACCTTATGAAAACCACTATCCACACCATAAATAAGTAAACAGTGACACTGATTCTGTTCAACCATATCAGTCACTGTGTTCTATCGCACATTCATTGCAGTAGCTAGTACGCTTTTCTCTTCACTCGCCTAGCACGTTCAAGTTCGGAAGCATACTTACAGCTACCGCAATGAATGTGTGGTTGCGATAATATGCAAGTACCATTGTTTTTGTTAATGCAATTTAAATAACAGGATGGTATATTTTGCTGAACCCGGCTGTTCCTATTAAAAGTTACAAATAGTGGTGAGTGAATTATTATACTTTAAATGGTAACTAAACAACTTCATCTCTATCAACATTTTTTCTAGTTATAGCACCGATTACATTATTACGATTGTTTATTTCAGCAAAATAATTTAGTTAATACTCTGTGTAATGATTCCTTTGCAGTATATCATGATTCATATCTGCATGGAATGTGACATACATACATCCCAATTATGTTTTGCACCCTGCACCCCCACACCCCCTGGTAACTATATATTCTAACTCCGAGATCACACTACGGTAAGGAATAGGGTACATTTCCAGATCCCCACTGTAGTATGATCCAATTGTAAACAGTGATGCTCAAAACCACTAACGGTAGCTACGTGTCGACTTTTCCGAAGTGATGGGATTTTCACTTGCAATTTTAAACTTTTGCAGATTTACCATCGACCTTACAAACGACAGTAAGTTGACTTTCAAACATTTGATTGTAAACCAGTGACTTCACCTGTTTGTATTCAAATTCTTTGGCTGGGTTCTCAGCACACATCAGGGCACACTTACCTGGACAGTTCGTCATTCACATTTGCAAAATGACAGAACTTTTTTACAGGGAGGAAAGTACACAATATTATATAGCAGATAAATAAGGTTTGCCAAGTTTAACTGCCTGTCTTCAGTGGTATCAGAGGGCATGAGAATCAGTCTTTTCTTTTTCCTGCACCTACCGGGCATGTTCGCGTATATTACTGCAACATACTGTCAACTAAGCTCTAGCAATGAGCAGTAACAAGGTTTCATCTGATGACTATGGTGTAATGAAATAGCCTCAAACATCACAAGGGCATGTGTGAGAAAATTTAATGAGACAACACAGTTAACCAGATATTTCATATTCTTTGCTCAGGTTTATTAATTCTGGCACTTTCATAGAAACAAGCTGCTGTACAACCCTTGTCCCTATGATTTTCCTGCCTAGATACAAACAATATCACAGTTTCCTGCCTGCAATACCATAATCACATTTAGCAGCCATGATGTCATAAAACTAGGGCATTATACGTCAATTATATATAAATATGTACCAATTATACATAAATATGAAAAGTAAACAAGATGAAGGCCAAATGAAAAGCAACCTTGTTCTGTAAAAGCAGGAAGAAACCAAAACAAAGATATACACAGTAGGCATATAAATGATATAGTGAATACAGATAAAGGACAGTCATATGTTTACTGTTAAACATTCTGAATATATTACATTTGTTGGTATCCATATACATAATCAAGCAAAATCATCACATAAACAAGTCAGTAAAAGCATGAAATGAACACACATTCACAAACTTACTGAGCTATGATGTACCTTAAAGTAGCAAAATATTTCTGCAAATCCTAATTAATGAAACCACTAATGGTGGCATTAGAGGAAAAAAAAGTCTCTTTCCATTGGGAGCAACTTCTTTATTTGACAATTCAAGAAGCCATAGCCGGATATTTTAATTGCTCCGCTGCTCAGTGGGTAAACAACACAAAAGCATTTTCCTCTTTTTGACAATTGTAATAACATGCTGGTAGTTAAAGACTGCCAAATAAGTGATCACTGGGGGACAGTCAGACAGCTAAAAATGTAATGGGACTGATCATCCAATCTTCCCAATTACTGACTGTTCTCATCTGCGTTCCGAGTTAATGGCAAGAATGCTGCCCTCTGCTTCAGACATGCTGCATCTGTTTCCATTACTTAAACATTTAATTACTTCTTTTTACATATACAAAGCTGAAAACCTCTGCATGTGAACCAATAGTTGATTCACTCTGAATACATTAAAAAGTAAAAAGCTTAATGCATCAGAAAAACTATACACCTACCACACTGACCTACCCCCTTGTAGGGGGTCTCCTGCTAATGAAACAGGAATATTGAATGCACAAGGTAGACAATTACTAAGTTTTTTGGGTATGACCTGTTAAAAGTACACCATGTTTTGATTTGGAAAAGTAAGACATAGTCTCATTACTGGTAACAGCTCAAAAATGCATTATCAGTGTATCTGCAAAGTGACCAGGTCAAGAAAATCCAATAAGGCCGTGCTAAACTCCTATGGACAGGAATACTTACTATTTTCTGTTTGTTGTGTGAACAATACAATTTAAAAATGCAGTATCATAACTTCTGCATGTCTACATGAATATATGGATAAACATAGTTAAAAAGAATAAAAAAAAGAAGAATTTATGTTAGATTAAAATGGAAAAAGAAAATAAGCAAGCGGTGGTTATCATCAAAACACACACACACAGACAGACAGACAGACAGACAGACAGACACACACACACACACACACACACACACACACACACACACACACATTCTGCTGACCATCAGCAACTCACGTCAGCTGGTCCATTTGTTCCCCTTTACTAGGGCAACAGCTGAACGAGACAGGATATAATTTAAAAAGCCATCAAGGAGTTGTCTTTACATGGTCATAACAGAACAATGCATACTCAGCAAGATGCACAGGGTTTGGTGTGCAATGGACATCAACGAGGGTGTGTCACTCACTTCCATGAATGACATAATGTCTTATGACAGCCCCTGTCCACTTGAAACTAGCACTCCTGTGGGGTTTCCTGTGTCTACAAAGGATTCAGCCATGGGAGGGTGTGCCCTGTGCATGCAGTCCTACACTTGCCCTCAACGGGAAGCAGGCTGACAAACCTGCATTACTCCTCTCCTCTGATATGCAAACAACATCAAGCACCTGAGGCATTAACTGAACTAAGGTCATCTTTATTGTCACCACAGCTTTACCCCTCTACCCCATCTGAGCTGGTGCATCTGTATGACTTCAGATGAATCATGACAGGTTAGTGGCTAATAAAGGGGGGGGGGGGAAACAGCAAAAGCGACAGGAATATTAAAAAAAGAAAAGAAACACTTTTCCTATGGGGGGTTGGCCCTCACCACTCCCCAAAAAAATAAATATGGCCTCCCTTCCATTTTATACAAACATTCAAGAAGGAAAAAAACACACTCTATTATCAGTGAATTGTTGGAGTAAACTATCACATGACTGCATCTTAGCCATTACCTTTAGTATTATTGCCACACCAGGTAGATGGATTGTTGACACTACAGTGTGACATGAAAGGGGGTGGGGGGGAGCCGCACTCCTGTGTGTGTCATCCTTCAGATGAGATGTTAAACATGGGTCCCATTTGCTTCAGTCGCTCAGATGGATTTAAACATTCCACAGCACTTATCAAAAAGAGTACAGAAAGTTTCCAGAAGCCCTGGCTGAATTTCTCCTAGTACTAAAAATACCACCTCGGGTCTCTGGTGAAAAGAGGCTACTAGCCTAATGAGATTCATATTCCGTATTCATATCCCGGACACGGAAAGAAAATAATGAGGGCATCATCGCATCTACAATTATTAGCGCTGGAACATCTAATGAGAACAATATATTGCAAGCAGTCTGTGTCATGAATATATATATGTTTGTATTTGTTAACCAGGGCAGAGCACTGACTCACATGAACATTTTTTATTAAGACTCAGTGACTTGCACAGTTTGCCTAACACCTCTCAACTGTACAGATTTTCACAGAATGTCCAGATTTTTGCCTCATATTTTTGGTGCGTTCCTCCTAAAACCTGCAGTTTTCTGGCAAATAGCTGAAGATTGAAGTCATTAAATAATGACAAACATTTGAGTTTAAGACTCCACATCCTTCAGAAAATTCATGCTAATGCAAAATCTATTATTCTATCAACTTTCTAGTTTGTAAGAGCAATGTTTAAAATCTTTCCCTATTTGTCCCCCCATCATTTTAGGCTTTGGCCAGATTTTTTCCTCTAAGAGGTTGAGAGGCATACCTACCACTCATGCTGTTAGGCAAATGGACGCTAAAGAAATCAAACTTTGGACCACACAAAACAGTTCATTTACTGCTCATAACCCTAATCTGCTGTACCAACTGCCAGACTCACAGCTTTAATTATCTGTGCAGACTGCCAGACTATCTAAAAGATACTGCCTGACACCCTGGTATTCCTAACATTAATACATCAGGTTTCTAGGTGACCTCATAATTTCAAAACTGGAATCAGCCAAAATACAATGAATACTATGGCATGTTCATATTCCTCAAATTTGTGCTGGCTATTTCTTTATACACGTCTTACTTGTCTAACAATCAGAACTGCAAAAGAGCTACATTGTAAAGTATAGCTTGTGAGCAAGTGGAAACATCATTTCCTTAAAAGGAAAGCAGAACAGAAGACAGACAGGGAAGATCCCAGAAAAATTCAAATCAGTTTCACATATCGCTTATCAGACCTATTGACTTGACTGTATAACGTAGTTTTCTACAAGCAACAAACACCTGAAATGCATGGCTATGCATTTCCTGAGGAACAGCAATGTGGGCAGTTATCACAGCAGCAAAGCATGATGAATCTGTTCAATTTAAGCAATGTTTGTAGTGGAGAAAAACTTTGCGCACTGTGTCTGGCAAAACATAGTTATTAATTTTATTTTAAACTGGCTATCAGACTAAAAAAAAAAAAAAACCTCACAATTACAGCAGTAAACTGGGTTCAGTGACATAAAGAGTTTAGATTTCTCCTCGTCTCACAGTTAGACGTTGCCCGTTCGATTCTCAGAGCGTCTTCTGTGTAGCCACATGCGCGAATGGGTGTTCCTTCGTTGAAGGTTGTGCTTTAGGCCCGGCAAGCCAGTATGTAAAAATCTACTGCCAATCATTAGCGGACCGGAGTTCCGCTGTGGCGACCCCTAACCGGGAAAAGCCGAAAGACACAAACAAACAATGCCCTGGAAACCCAAGTGAGACAACAAACTACTAAAAATGACTCATTATGCATTCTATATGGTCACTATATAGTTTTTTTTGTTTTTTAAATTTTTTTAGATTTACTTTGTAGTAGTGAAAGCACTTAAACGTCAGTGCTTAACTAATTTACAACTGTGGTCTGGATGAGTTGATTAATTAACTGCAAGCATGAAATGTACAGGAAAGGTATATAAAAATTAAGGTTGGTGGGAGAAAACTAACTTACAAAGACATTTTTTGTGGTATCAAAGTTGTGCATGATCTCAGTAAAAGCTTTATTTTATTCTCTATGACTTCAACTGCACTGTTCTCACCTGTGTTAAATTATTAGGTACTTTTCCATTATCGGGGCAACAGTTGGAATGTTACATCACACTGCTGCCACCGAAGTGGGTAGAGCCATCAGTTTTTCGGAAAATACAGTTCTACTTCAAAATATGGGAAAAAAATGAATAAATGCACTTTTCCAGGCACTGTATTCCATTCGCATTGTAAAAGACAAACGCACTTAGTTTTATAGGATATCAGTGAGGGTGACAGGTTTACAGGGACTTCAGCGAAGGTAACATGGTTTTCAGAAACCAAGACATATAACATTGTCATGACTTTTTAAACCTTGACTCTTTCTTAATAACACCCTCCCAGAGTTAAAGGCAAGTGCCTAAATCCATTCTACTTTCTTTTAGTGATACGACGAGGAAGACAATAGCAAGCACACAACACATGCGTACCATTTTGTGTTGGTAATTGCGGTGACAAACGTGGAAGGTTTGGAAGTCATCTTGAACCAACTGTTACATTTTAAATTTGGTCTCCGTATACTAAGTATGGTTTCAGTGTGGGTGGTTATCCTTATGCTGGTTTTAATGGTCCCGGGTTGATAATGACAAGTACTACTTGCCAATTACGATTTCACAATATATTCTTACCTGGGATATTTAATGCTACTGTCAACAGTGGTAATGCCATGTTGCCTGGTAAAGTCCGGCTAACCTTTCAACTGCTAATTTTTGCTGTTGGCCCGATAACAGAAAAGTACGAACACTTTACAAGTTTTAAAAAGCACCTAGGGTAGATTCTTACTTCCACACACAATGCATAATGCAGCTAGCATAAAACACTTAGAAAAGCGACTATGGTAGTTCCACTTTTCAAAACAGCATCTAGTAAGGAATGCCTAACAAAGTAGCAGTGGTAAAACAAATGCATGGGATTTTTGTGTTTGTAGTGAAATCAGTCTCAGAGAAGATGAAAAATGGGACGAAACCCAAACATCTACCAAACTTGTTAAAGGAAAGAATAAAAAAACACTTTGGCGGCAGCAGTGTGATGTAACATTCCAACTGCTTATTCCAGCTGTTGCCCCGATAATGGAAAAGTACCAATTATTACTATAAGACAGTTTTGATAAACGTCTCTCAGAATACTTGATGAAACGTTGTGTGACAGCTTTATTGATTCGATGCAATAAAAGCTTGGAGTATTCTGAATGCCATTTTTTTTGCTGTTTAATTTTTGCTTTTGGCTGTGTAATTTCACATCAGTTTCAATGAGAGCCAATGCACACAGAACCAGCTGCTAACTTCTTTAACTCATCACCCTTACCACAAATTCTTTGAGGGACAGTTTACAGAGGTCTACATCTCCTCAATAACTGTACGCTCATCAAATTATCAGAAATCTCATTTAAAATGCATTTTCCTAAGGGAAGCAACCCACCAACACCTTCCACATACAGGACGTCATCCCACACACCTCCTGCTATACCCAACCTTCAGTGAAGGCATGCCCATTCATGCATGTCTTTCGGAGGCCACTCAACAGCGGGGAGGACATGCAGACTCCACACAGAAGGTACTCCAGTCGAGAATTGAACAGGAGAACCTCTTCCTGTGAGGCAACAACGCTACCACTGTACCACTGCGGTATATATATATATATATATATATATATATATATATATATATATATATATATATATACACACATATACATATACACATACATACCTACTCTCGGATGGCACAACCACAGAGAAAGAAAAACAATCCAAAGTTTATATAGAGAAATGTTTGCTTCCATCCATGATTGTGTTTTACTTTTAAAGGTTGACACTTCAACCAGCGGTACACTTGATAACATGAAACTGACTACCTGCCACTTGAAAGGTTGTTCCATGCTGTAATGGGCTACTCCCCAATTTTTGTACTCTATAATATTGTCTTGGATGCTGCTTCATAGAGTAACTATGCTTTCAGAATACAACTCTGTTCTGTTCACATTTTCTCACACACTTTTTTCTTCTCATTGCACCCCTCCTATGTGTCGGACAGTCATCAGCTCCCACCCAGCCAATAGGTCCATTGATCCTCCATTACAGGGACAGGGTCAACCAGGATGGGACATCATTCAGACAGCCGTAGGTCTGATTTGAGATTTTTCTCACACTGCCTTATCTCCTAGAGACACCTGGCAAAGCAGAATGGAGGTGCCATGCAATGGATGGCAGTGAAGGGCATAACCTCACTTCTGCAAAGGGCATGCCCTCTCAGGCACTCCTGCCACTCTTCCTGAAGCACACTGCATGGTCAGTTGACATCCCTACCTGGTTTCCCTCTAGCTCTACCCTGTTCTCAACCACTTTTCTTAAATTCCTGAACTTTCTGTGTTTGAGTTTAAAACATAGCTGGAGGCTTACTATGTTCAAATATGAACTTTGTGACTTCATGGACTCATACAAGCAAAGTAAATCACTTAGAATTATCTGATGTATGGAACAGGGTCCTATTTCAGAAATGTTTTTTTTACCTTTGTATAATAAATTTTGTTCTTCGTTGTATGTGTTAACCACCTACTGCTTTTACACCTTAATGGGTGCTCTTCTTTTACTACCATTAGTAATAATCTCCCACAATATCGGTCTTTACCTTTTCATATGTTCATAGGTAAGTGCTAGGCTAGCTGCCCTTGATGGCCATTTAAAGCCTAGCCAATTTCCCTTTTAGTGTTTGAATTAACCTATTCCATTTGGTTACAGATTGGCCTTACCCATCCCATGGCTGAAAATTATATATTACCCTTTAAAGAAAATAACTGAGATTATACCATAGAAAATCTGAGAAGACTCATGCATGGGATAAAGCATTTAAGAGCTGCCTCTGCCATTAGTAATACAAGGGGCAGTCCTGGGGTAAAATTTTGGTTTCCCATCCACAGATCCAAGTTGCATCTGAATATGGACAGCGATGAGATTTATTTTATGTGGATGATGACGATGTTCCAGAGCAGCAGTATCCACTGTGGGACATACCTGTTCCTCCAAAGCATTCTGTTGATGTTACAGAAGTAGTTTTAGATCTTTGAAATGAGTATGTCTGATTTCATAGATTCATAGATTAGTACTAAGCTAACTGCCCTTGCGAGCCATTTTAAGCCTAGCCAATTATCCCTTGTGAGACTCAAACCCTGCACCTTGTGTTTGTAAGGCAAACACCTTAACCATTAGGCCCACCCTCCCACCCTCCCAGATGCCCTGATGGCATCTGACTTGCTGATGTGTAGTACAGCCATCAGTAATGGGTCAGAGGATGCCTTGTATGCCAGACACAGGTAATCTCTTAGCAGTCTGTAGGATACCGAGTAAAGTGTCAGGGCTTTGAGTCAATCCATGTAGGGCATATTGTTCAGACTTTGCATCCTTTTAGCGAAGTACCTCTATGGGTATTCCAGTTGTTTCATGTGTCTGCAGAGATACATGCAAAGGGTTCATTATACTCAATGACTGGCCTAATGAGGGCTGAGTGAAAGGGAAATGACATCCCTAGACTTAGAAACAATCATATTGCTTATAGGCTATGCAATATAGAAATTTCTTAAAATGGACACACACACACACACACACACACACACACACACACACATGATGGTAGAAAGTTAGGTCACTGTCCGGATCCCTATCAGTTGATCAAGTTTTCAGAAACTTGAAATTCATACTGGCGAGACAATATGATTGAATTTCTGAAAATCTGAAGCTTTTGAATTGAGACTGCATTACAGTGAGGATCGGAAAATCTACAAGTTTCCTCAATGTAGTGCAATCTCGGAGCTGGTGTATATATAATTAGCAGGAGGTGTGGGGTGGCTATCTCCCCTGCAAAACCTTAAAAAAGATAGATTTTTGTGTTTTTTTGTTTTTTTTAATGTTCGAGTATTCAGAAATTTGGTCATATTGTCTTACCGATATGAATTTCGAGTTTCTGAAAACTCGATCAACTGACATAGATCCCACTGTCCACATAAATTCCCAAATCCTAAAGAACTAGAGTACAAAGGATTATTCCAGATAAAATCACTTTAGTGATCAGATATAGGAGAGACTGTCTCTCTGATACCCTCCCTGTGGGAGGAATAAAGACACCTTAGAACAAGAACACTCATTCATCTACCTGCTTAACTGAATAAACTATGAGAAACTTAAAAAAGGTGCCTTTATTCCTCCTGCAGGAAGGGTATCAGAGAGAGACTGTCTCCTAGATCTGATAGCTAAAGTGATTTTATCTGGACTAATCCTTTATACTCTGTTTTTAGTTAGTCCTGTCACCCGCTGGGTCACAGGTGGGATACCAGGCTTCACTCAAACCCTCTGGTTTACTACTGTTTCTTGTAACTCCCAAAGAAATGGGTCAGCTCTTACAGACGAACTGTCAGTTTTTCACTTCACTCTCCCATTCCTTCCCCATAACAAATTTTCTACTCCATTTCCAACAGAACTCTAGTTTACAGTTTAAAACTAAAAGACAACATTTCAATATGTGCAGTGATTACGTCAGCCATTTTACTAAGTTTTCCTAAGGTATATGCTATTTGTACTGCTCATTCAACAGGTATTATTTTTATGCATTCAGTATGTACATCTATCAATTGCTTACTAGTTTGTAACAAAGACACAGACTGCTTAGTAACATAAATTAAGCACGACTTTACTGATATTATCGTATGTCTGTCAGCAATTTACTGATAATGCCATTTCATCATCTGAGTGCTCAGGGTAATGGAGCTTTTATCCTGGACTTGCTTTAGTGGGACTGATGTAGTCAACAAACAGGAAAAATAAATAATAAAAATGCACATTTACAAAACAAGAAATGCAACAAGAGCGTCATGAAAAACATTCTCTTCTGTGTCAGCAAAATACTCCATCCATCCACAACTCCTTTTTCCCATTTTTGCACATGGGGTCAGGGTGTCACTTCACACAAAATAAAGACAAGGGCTCATACTACCAACAACAGTCAAAACTCCTAACTCACTGATACAAATATCATGTCACATTCTAAATGAAACCAAGAATGTTCTATTCATAATGACTTGGGGATACCATGACACATTCTAAAGTAAGCTAAAAATGTTCTATTCATAATGGCTTGGGGATACCATTTCACATTCTAAAGGAAGCTAAGAATGTTCTATTCATAATGGCTTTGGGATACCATGTCACAATCTAATGGAAGCTAAGAAGGTTCTATTCATAATGGCTTGAGGATATCACGTCACGTTCTAAAGGAAGCTAAGAATGTTCTATTCATAATGGCTTGGGGATACCATGACACATTCTAAAGGAAGCTAAGAATGTTCTATTCATAATGGCTTGGGGATACCATGACACGTTCTAAATGATGCTAAGAATGTTCTATTCATAATGGCTTTGGGATGCCATGTAACATTGTAATGGAAGCTAAGAAGGTTCTATTCATAATGGCTTGAGGATACCATGTCACATTCTAAAGTAAGCTAAAAATGTTCTATTCATAATGGCTTGGGGATACCATGTCACATTCTAAAGGAAGCTATGAATGTTCTATTCATAATGGCTTGGAGAGATTATATGGAAAATTCTCCTCCTGAAAAATACTTCTTGTTCCTTCTTTTTAAGGAAAATATTTCATGAGTGTTGTGGGGCTTAGGGAGATGGCAGCCCTACATAGGGCTACAGGATCTGTGTTACAGCATACTACAACAAAATGCATGTGTTTTGTAGGGGAAATCATATTTTGATGTACTCCCCAAAATCAATTCCTCACAACAACAGGCATGTGTTTCCTAGCCTAGGTATTTCTTGTGAACTACGACAATCCCTTTTCAGTACTACTATTAATACTATAATTTTAGTAGGTTGATGTTAATCTAGTAAATTCTAATAAACTCTGCCAGACTCAATCATTTCAACAAAGCACAGGTGCCAACAACAAAGCACATACTCACTGGCAACAGGTGATAACAGAACAGTAAAGTGAAAAAAATTCTCAAATCATTTATCCTAAGGGATTCCCCTCAACATTCATCACCATCAACCCATTTTTCTCATTTTCTGCGTGGGGTTGAGGTGTCATGTCAGCTGTCGATATCTCTCTCTATTCAATGTCACTGTCCTACTTTCTTTGACAGTCATGCCTGAGTGTTGCAGGACTTCTCTCACACAATACATCCACCTCTTTGCTGGATGCCCTTGTTTCCTTTTGCCTTCAATCTGTGTCCCAATTCCTCTTCACCAGATTGTCTTCTGTTTTTTCACACATGTGCCTGAACCACCATAACCTGTCCTCTTTGACTTTCTCTGCAGTCTGCTCTGATGTCCTCATTTCTTCATCTGTCCCACAGTGTGTATCCTACCACCCATTTTAGGCACTTAATCTCTATTGCCTCTATCTTCCTCAACTGCTCTGCCTTCACTGCGCAGGTTTCTGTACCATACAGTAGTACTGGCCTCACCACTATTTTGTACAACTTACTTTGCAGCTTCTTTGGCATTCTTCTGTCATATACTGTCCATGACACTCTGTGGCAGTTGGCGCAGCCTTTCTGATTCTAGCTTTGACCTCCTCATTCAGACTTTCCTTCCTTTCTCCTCAACCACCCCTCCCACATTTTTGAAGCTGTTAACCTGCTCCATTATTTTTCCTTCTATCTCAGTTCTTTGCATCTTCTGATTTCCCCCATTTACTGCCATTACAACTGTCTTATCTGTGCTTAGTTTCATCCCATGTGCCTTCAGTTTTGCATTCCATCCCCCTATCCTTTGCTGAAGTTCTTCCTCAGAGTCTACCTGTAATGCCACATCATCTGCATATAACAACTTCGTTGATCTCTCCCCTCCAACCTGATATTGATGCAGTCCATCACCAGTATGAACAAAAGTGGGCACAGACATGAACCCTGATGCACACCCACTTCCACTGGGAACCCCTCTATGACACCAAATATTGTTCGTACTTGAGTCATTGCATCCATGTACATAGTCTGTGTTAATTCTAATTGCCCAAATCATCTTTCTTGTGACACTGGCCTACGCTTTCTCCTATTCTAGGAATGCAAAGTTAGACTCATTCCTCAGCTCTAGCTTCTTCTCAACTATCTGTCTTACTGCAAATACCAGGTTGGTTGCAATGCATCCTGATCTGAATATGAACTACTCATTTCCCATCTTACTTTCTTCTACTTTGCATATTTATGAAACATCTTCTCCAGAACCTTCACGGAGTGTGACAGGGGTCTGATACCTGTATACTGCCCACAGCTGTGGATGTCCCCTTTGTTCTTGTGCAATGGCACAGGTATGCTTACTCTCCAATCATCTGGGGTAAAGCCTTTCTCTCTGTACTGCTATAAGTACCCTCAGGAGCCATTTCTCCCCTGTCTGACTTAACATCTTGATCATGTCTATCGTGGCCTCATCAGAGCCTGCTGCTTTCCATGGCTTCATTTCCTAAGTGCTGCTCTTACCTCTTCTAGGGTGGGCTTCTCCTCTTGTCCTATGAACTGGTGAGCAGGTTGTTGCTAGCATCCCTTATGAAGGGTGTCTGATTATCTTCTTTATCTTTCTGTCTTTGCCTTGCAACCTGAAAGAGTTTTTTTGTGTGTGCTGTCTACCAAGTCACTTTCCAGAAGCTGGTAGAGTGCCTTTGATGCCTTGTTCTTTGTTATTGTAGCTCCTTTCTTAGCCACTTTGCTGGGCAACCAGTATTCCTTTTTAGCCTGGTCTTTTTTCTCTCTCTCACTTTTTCCTGCACTCTTTCTTTCTTCTGATGACTTCCTGGATTTCTGCATTCCACCACCAGCTTACCTTATGTACTTTATTTCCATATCTGCCTTGGCTAGATACCTGTTGTATAGTTCTCACACATGCCATTCTTCTTCAGCTATTTCCTCTTCTCCCTAAAGTGCTAAGGCCCTGAGTAATTCCTTGAGTTCTTGTGCTTTTTCTCCATTCATCTTCCAGGTCTTCAGCCTAGTCTCTGTTGACCTAAGACCTTTCTTTGATCACTGCTTGCAGCTGATTGTGGCAAACAGTGGTTTATGCTGTGACATGACTGTTTCATTGGGAATAACTTTGCAATCACTGATTCTACCCCAGCGCCCTTTCCTTACTAGGATGAAGTCTACCTGAGTTGCCCATTGGCCACTCGTGTATGTGAATGTGACCTTGTGACTCTCTTTCTCTTGCTGAATCATGTGTTAGTCAACATCATGCCATTTGCCAAACAGAAGCCTAAAATGGTCTCTCTTTCTTTATTCCTGTTGCCCCAACTATGTGGATGCAGTCGGTCCTCATATCCTGTTCTATCTGTTCTGAAATGTACATTCAGGTCACCCATTATTACCTGCTATATCTAATAGGTCCTGCAACTGCTGCCTGAATGCACTCTTTTCCTTATTCCCACAACCACATTGTGGAGAATGGGCTGAAGTTACAAAAACTGTCTTATCCTTACACCGGAGCCTGACTGCCATAAGTCTGTCACTAATTCTGATGACATCCCTCACTGCCTTCTGAAGCTTCTCCCTCACCACAGATTCACACCATTTCTAGTATGTCCTCCACCTGAATAGTAGACTCTGGATCCCAACCCAAGTGCCTTTGCTGTATTGTCCTTTCATCTTGGATCCTGTATACATAGGATGTCCAGCCTCCTCCTTCTCATCATGTCATCGACCTCCTAGCTACATCCTGTCAGTGAGCCTACAATGAGTGCAACAATTCTTAGTTTATGTTTGGTAGGCTTCACTCAACAGAGTTATCCCAGTTAACCCAGCAGGATAACTGGACAGCAGCTGGCTAGTAGCTTTTTAACCCAAGGCTGCTAAGCTTTATGGTGGGCACACACTAGCCAATAGGGACATATATGCTTCTCCCACCATTAGAATGGGTCCCTAGCATAGGTCAGAGTAGGCTGGGCCGTCAACCCACTTACCACCAAAAATACCTATACCAATTTTTTGGCAGCATTAGTCAACATGACCAAATTTTTTACACCACCAAGTGGCTAGCCTTGACATGGTGCACAGTCTGTTATCCATGTTCTCCTATCTTGAGGATACCTCTCACCACAGATGATGCCAAAAACAGTCTATACAATTCTTCTTCCTATAAGGTACCATCTAGAGTCTGAGCTGCTGCCCACAGCTCCACTCTTGGGTCAATTTGAAAATGAAACACTCAGCATGTTTTTGGGAGGTGGGAGGAACATCACAGAGACAGAATATACAAACTCCATTTAGGCATTGACTGGAAGACAGGTTTGAACCTTGCACCATGTACACAGGAGGTGAAGACATTAACCATTATGAAAATGGTCTCTGATGTATTCATATAACTTCTGCATTCCTTCAAACAGAAAGAAATACATAGTAATGTATCTACAAAAGGGACTATTAAAAAATTTTATTACTGCTCCATCTAAAGAGTTAAATGGTGGTAAAAGAACATTAGCCACTGACCAGAGACTCCCCATACTCTGGAATAGACTGCCCATACATGTCAAGCAGAGTGCCTCCTTGGCCCTCTTCAAAAGGAACCTTGACGATTGGATGGGAGATAGGAAATTTACCCCGGAGATCACATCAGTCGCCCTGCTAGACAGGGGTCCAGGGAAGTAAATATTGTGGGAAGAAATATCCAGGGAATTGTTATGGCTAGGCTTGCATAGGCCCTAGGGCCGATAGCCTAGTACCAACCTATGAACCTATTAGAAATTCTGCTAGTAAATCCCTCTAAAATAAAATACAGAATTGCTAACTCTATTTTGATTATACAGGACACATTGTGATCAAAGTCCAAATAAAGCCCCTTATCAGCTCTGTGAAGTAGAGGGATAATGCCCTGACTGCGGCCCAGATGACCTGAATTAAAGTAGGGCCTGAGAATGAGAAGGGACGGATGGCAAAGGACTGGCTTTTTGGCTTGTCCATTCTTGGGGATGGAATGGCAGTTTTGCAGTGGTTAATTGCTTCTGTGCAAGCTTCTCAGTACTCTTCTGCTTCTATGACAACAAGGGCAGTTACCAGGATTACGTAGGCTTATCATCCCCCAAGCAAGTGATCCCATTCCATGGATTGTGAGAATGGGAGGATGCCTGTATCTACAGAAGGTACAGGCTGTCCAATGAGCATTCACTGATCCCACAAAACTTCATGAAGTTCAGCTGGACTAATGAAATATAAAGATACAGATTTACTGCAGTCCGTCTTCTGCACAACACACTTGGATGTACTGCAATTAATATTATGTGTACAACACTGTACATGAGTCGATCAAGAACTCACTGTCAGTAAGCATTATATGTGCAATGCAACAACACATCAATCACAACACACTACTCGACCTATAACATAAGCTTAGATTGTAAAGAAAAAAAAGTCCCAAAGTCTTCTAGAACTTACTGTAAAGTATCTCAGCCTGCAGCTCACAAAGAAACACCAACTCTTTCTCCATTCACATATACTGCAAATCTACAAAACTTTCCCAGGAGTCAACAGGAAAACAGGCCTAAGCCCATAAGGACCACTAAGTCCGCTGTCACACAGGAAATGTTTTCGTCATAGATGATTCTATAGTTATGCATGCAGACTCTACACTCACTAGGCTGGTCAGGAACTGGGTGACTGTAAGTTGCTTGTCTGCTGCCAGGATCCATGATGTTACAAGGAAACTAACGTCCACTAAACCGGACAAATATCACAATGACCTAGTGGTAGCACACGTGGGAGTGAATGTTCTAAGGTGCTCCAATCAAATGGGCATGCAGGGAGACATGATGGAAAACACTATTCACTTGTTAGAGGCCGGAAAAACACTTGCCTTGTGTGGTATCTTGCCTTCAATAAGAATGTTGCCTAGATAAAAGGACAAGACAAATGGCTTTTACAATTGGCTAAGTAGTTGGTGTCATTCTAAGGAGCTCAAGTACATGTCATCCTGGGATGCTATGGCAGATAAGACTTACTGTTTCATAAAGGATAGGTTACACCTATCATACCAGGGCTACCACATACTGGCTAAAGCCTTTGCTGACCCCATAGTGACGGTTTTAGGCACAGTCACCCCTACTGGACATTCCTGCATAGAAATTCCAAATTCAAATTAGGACATCAAGGTAGCACTACTAAATGCTAGGAGTCTAAATAGAAATATGTCAGATCTTGTGGCCCTACGGCAACTTGAACAAATTTATATTCATATAGTTAATAATTAGGGATTTTAATGCAATGACAGCTTTACATCTACACCAGGATTTAGCACCTATCATGCCTTCATAGGTGTGTACTAGGCTAATGGTCCTGGGGCCTTTACAAGCCTAGCCCATAGAAGTGCCCTGGCATTGTGCCGTCCATCTTTAGTTCCCAGTGCCTCTATCAAGTGCAGCCATTGGAGTGATCCTGGGGTGAACTTTCTATTACGCATCCACTCATTAAGATTTCACTTGAAGAGGGCTAGTGAGCTGCTCTGCTTGACATATATGGGAAGTCTATTCCAGAGCATGGGTAGTCTCTGGGTTATGAACCTGTTCCTCCAGCATGTTCTGTTGATTGTGGTAATGAGGTTGAGGTCTCTGGAGCGTGTGGTGCAAAGGGATTGGGGCGTGTGGTGCAGAGGGATTGGGATTTCTTTAAATGTAGAATCTCTAACAGAGCTCGGTCAGACATGGCTTTGTAAGTCAAGCAGAGATCGCCTCTTAGTAGACGATATGAGACAGAGAATAGCTGGAGTTTTTTGAGTCTATCCATGTAGGACATGTGTTTAAGGCCTAGGATCCTCTTCGTGAGGTTTTTTTGCGGCCTCTCCAACTGTTGCAGGTGTCTAGTGAGGTACATGCCAAATGGGTCATTGTACTCTATGATTGGTCTAATGAGGGAACAGTAGAGAGAAATGATTACCTCTTTCTTCCTGGATGCAAAATCCTTGGTAATGAGATGTGCCACATAGAAGGACTTTCTGGCCACAGTGGTAATGTGGTGGTCGAAGGAGAGGTTGCTTTCAGCCTGTGTCCCCAGATCTCTTATAATGCCTTCAGTGTTCAGTGGGCTACCACTGATGTGGTAATTAGTGGGAACTGAGTTTATCCCAAAGGGGATGACTATGCATTTTTTGGCATTAAGATTAAGACCATGGTTTCTACACCAGTCATTGGTCTCAGTGAGGCCTTTCTGTAGGATGTCTGCATGACTTGGAGAGCTAATAATGGCTCCCAGCTTGCAGTCGTCTGTGAATGTGGTCAGCCAGAGTCCCTCTTTGTTGGCCTGGACTTCTGCGAAGTAGATGCAGGAGAGGACCCAGGACTGACTCCATTTGTGACTGGTCGGCAGTCTGACTTGGGGTCCGCTACTTTTACACTGTGGGTTCTATCTGTGAGCTAATTTGCAACTCACCTAACGATATAGGGTTTGATGCCTAGTTTGCTGAGTTTATCAATAATTCCAGAGTGGGGAATGGTATCAAAGGCCTTGGCCAGATCGAGGCAGGCTGTATGAACTGCCTTACCTTCATCCACTGCTCTGGTGACTGACTCAAAGAAGTCAACCAGGTTGAGCAGGCATGATCTACCTTTCACAAAACCAAATTGCGTAGGATCTAGAGTTTGGAGATGCCCTATATCCTTGTTAATTAGGTCCATCATGATATGCTCCATAGCCTTACATATTAGACTAGTCAGGCTAATGTGGTGATGATTTCCGGGGTCTGTAGTTGCTCCTGCTTTATGGACAGGGATGACTGTAGCAGTGCGCCATTCGGTAGGGACAGAGTGTGAGGTGACATTGTGAGTGAACAGAGCACACAGATGTGGTGCCAGTTCACTTTGTAATTCATGTAGAACACAGCCAGGGATATTGTCGGGTCCCATGAAAGCTGTATTCTTGGCCTTAGACAATGCAGCTTTAACCTGTGCTGCAGTAATGTTGGGTGCCTGGCATTCTTCTGGTATTGAGATTAGCCTTTGGGGGGGAGAGGGGTAAAGTTGGCAATGTGTCGGCCAGCATGTTGGCAATATCTGTTTGCTCAGTATAGGAGGTACCATTGTGCAGCAACTCAGAGCAAATCTGGGTATAGCCATGGAGATCCTTGATATAACTATAGAAGGCTTTAAGGTTGTTTTTTGTGTCAGCCACAATTCTGCCTTCATAGCTGGCTTTAAAGGTTTTGATGAGGGATCATAACCTTTTGTTGAGGCTAATAAGGGAATTTTTCCAGTCTTCGGACTTCACTTTTTTCTGCAACAGTTTCTTCCTTCTGTTCTAGAGTTTATTAATGGCAAGTGAACACCAGACTGACTTCCTTTTTTTGGAGGAGAGCATCTTGGTTCTGTTGGGTATGGCTAGTTCCATGCATTTATGTACGTGCTCGTACAGTGCACTGGTGTATGATTCGGCAGTCATGCATCTATTTTCCATTAACATGGGTGCCGTGAAGTTAGCCACCTCTTTTTTTAGGAGTCCAAAGTCAGCTTTGGAGAAGTTTTTCATGGTGTTTACCTTTGCGGGGGGCGTGGGTGAGATGTGGATTTCCATGGTGATTAGTTTGTGGTCGGATCTAACCAGGGAGGAATTGACTATTGGTGTAAAGCAATGGTTGCCCATGTTAGTAATAACCAGGTCAAGGATGTTGCTTCCTCTAGTGGGTGTAAGAATGAGCTGATCCAGGGCATTGGAACTGATTAATTCCAGGAAGCATTGGACCAGTGCACTGGTGCATGAGCAGTTTTCCCAGCTGATAGAGGGGTAGTTGACGTCGCCTAGTATGGGAGTGTTGGGTTGGATCTTAATAGTTTCCAGGGTGCTTAGAAATGTGGAGTGAGAGTCTTGGGACATGGTTGGGGACCTATAGCTGGCTACGACTTGATACCTTTGGGAAATTGTTGGGGAGTATGTATATTTGTTAGAAACACCATTACTTCATATCACACTACCCACAAGCTTAACTAGGAACACACAGAGATCCAAATCACCCTTTCCAAATTCAACTGTTACCTCACTGCTAGCAAAAGATCTCCATCAATGTTATCCAATGGTCACTGAAATTAGCTCAACAGTGTTCAGGCATTAAATATCAAAACAAATATATTCTCACTAAGGGACTTCAATTACCCAAGCACTGACTGGCACACTTACACCTCTAAAAATAGTTATGCTCAGTGTTTCCTACACTTTAAGACCAATATACTGGAGCAAATTGTAAAACTATCCACTAGAGGCTCTAATATTCTTGAACTGGTCTTTGCCAACCTAGCCACCATATGTATCCCAACCTGCATCTTCTCATCCCTGGTTAAGTCTGACCACAAATCAGACATATTCTCTGTCAGTCCTAGTGGTCCCACCTCACCACCATACAAGATCATTTTAGGGACTTCTCTAATGCAGATGTACTTCAGCTTGCAGAAGAATAATGCTAAATTCTCATCAATCCCTTGCAAATGAACACAACTGAGAGGGCAGCAGCATTCACATCTGGCTTCTACCTGCACCTAGACAGTTTATTTTTTATTTATTTTATTTATTTATAGTTTGTTAACAGGGAGAGTCCATTGGACCACAGTGAGCCCTTTTTCAATGGAGGCCCAGGGTGAAAAGCTCCAAGTGCATACATTAAAAAAAAAAAAAAAAAAAAAAAAATATATATATATATATATATATACACACACACACACACACACACACACACACACACACACACACACATACACACATACACACACACACACACACACACATATATACATATATATATATATATATATATTATATATATATATATAGATATATATATATCTCGGTTGTAAAAAAAAAAAAATAACAATTCATACAAGAATTTGTTATGACTACAGTCAGTGGGATGCTACACATTTTTACACAGAATAACATAGCTGTTAAGCAATTTAAAACAATATAAAGACAACAAGACAGAGGGATTAATTACATACTTTAGGAGATGAGAGGTAGAGAGTTATATGGAGAGATTAGAGGAAACAAAGTGGGAGAAATACAGTAGGGGGAAAAAGCCAGTGCTTTTAAGAAGTGATGTTTGATTGCAAGATGGATGCAGAGGAAGTTTAGGAAGAGTGGGAGCAGGAGCATTCCCAGGTTCAGGAGACATAAGAGTGGAGGAGGGGCTTGAAGGCAAAAAGATTGTGGGTAGTCCGAACATGGAGGGAAAGTTGCATAGAATCATAAGACATTACTAGGCTAATGGCTCTGAGGCCCTTACAAGCCTAGCGAAGAATTCAGCCCAAGTTCCAACAAGTCAGCACCCTATGCCACTGTCCAGCAGGAACACAGGTGGAATCACAGGGGTGTATTTTCTGTTCCCCATCCAGTTATCCAGGCTGTGATTAAAAAGGTTTAATGAGGTACTCTGCTTTACGTGGGGAGTCTCTGGGACACAAATCTGTCCCGCCAACAATTCCTATTGATGTCACAGACCAGGTTGCGGTCATGTGTGTGGGTTACTCGAGTGGAGCTTGACTTGCGCATATGCAGCAGTCCCATGAGGGTGGTGTCTGAGATTACTTTGTATGCCAGACAGAGGTAACCTCTGAGGAGACTGAGTAGAGGGACAGGGCTTTTAGCCTATCTGTGTAGGGTAGATGTTTGAGGTCCTGGATTCTCTGGTGAGGAACCTCTGTGGTCTCTCCAGCTACTGCTGCATGTGCTTTGTGAGGTACATGAAGAAAGGGGTACTGTACTCAATAATGGGTCTTATACGGGAAGAATACAGGGATGTTATGACCACCTTGTCCCTGGATGAGATACCCTTACTGAGGTGGGCCATGTAGAAAGCTTTCTGTACAACGGAGGCAATGCGGTGGTCAAAAGTCAGTTTGCTATCAACCTGGGTGCCCCAGTCTCTCATGACTGATTGCGTTCATGGCATCTTATTATCAATGTGATAATTTGTGGTGATGTCACTCTCCCCAAAAGGCATTCAGTTTGAGGCCATGTTTCTGGCACCAGTCATTTGTGAGCCTCTCTTACAGGATGCCCACATCATTAGAGGAATTGATGACAGCACCCAGCTTGTAGTCATCTGCAAACTGGTCAGCCATAGCCCATTAAATTTGGCCTACACCTCTGAGAAATATATCCCAAACAGCAGAGCCCCCAAGACCGATCCCTGGGGTACACCGCTTGTTACAGATCTACTACTTGAGGTGGCTTCCCCTATTTTGATTAGGTGGGTTCTATCAGTGAGCCAGTTTGCGACCTATCTAGTAGCATATGGAATGATGCCTAGTTGAGAGAGTTTATCTATTATACCTGAGTGGGGAATAGTATCAAAGGCTTTGACCAGGTCAAGGTAGGCAGTGTCCACCGTCTTCTCCTTGTCTATGGCCTTGGTGACTATCTCAAAGAAGTCGACCAAATTTAATAGGCATGACCTCCCCTTGACAAAACCAAACTGTGTGGGATCAAGTGTCTGGAGGTTGCCAATGTCCTTGTTAATGAGGTCCATGATAATCCGCTCCATGGCCTTGCAGATCAGGCTAGTTAGGCTGATGAGTCTGTAATTTCCTGGATCGGTGGATGCTCCACCTTTGTACAAAGGGATGACAGTAGCTGTCCTCCACTCAGCTGGGATGAAGCCAGTACTCAGGCTTTAGTTGAATAGGGTGGATAATGGTGCTGCAAGTTCCTGCCTGAGTTCATGTAGGATGCAGCCTGGGATGTTATTGTGTCCCATGGAGGCTGCATTTTTTGCCTTTGAGAGGGCAGTGATGACTTGCTCCCTTGAGATAAGGGGAGGGGGGAAGGTACTGGGGATGTCCTGCTTTACTGATGGGGGGGGCAGAGGAGTGAAGTTTTCAGTGAACTTGTCTGCCAGCAGGTAGGCTATATCTACAGCGTTTGTGTATGTGGGGTCCTTGACCACCAGTTTTGAGCAGATCTGAGTGCTTCCCTTGAGATTGCGGACAAATGTGAAGAAGGCCTTATGATTGTCTTTAGTAGATGTGGCCAATTTTGACGAAGTTTGCTTTGGAGGATTCCACTAGTGCTCTTATTTGCTTGTTCTGGCTAAGAAGAGATTTCTTCCAATTTGGCACCTGCTTCTTCTTGGTCCTGGGACAACAATTTTTTCCTTTTATTATAGAGTTTATTTATTGTAGATATTCACCACACAGGTTTACTCTTCTTTCAGGAGGATGATTTCATCCTGTCTGGTATTCCTGATTCCATGCAGCTATATAAATACTCCTATAGTACTTTGGTGTAGGTCTGGACATATGTGCCAGTTCCTGGGGTGGGGGCTGTGAAGCTGTTTATACCTTCCCTTAGGAAGTTGTAATCAGCTTTGGAGAATTATTTTTGTTTGACCCCAGCTGGTGGGGGGGGAGGGGTCAGGAGAGATGGTGACTTAGAAAATGGCTGCTTTGTGGTTGGATCTTACCAGGGATAATGACATTGTAAGGATGCTGCAGTGGTTACTCATGTTGGTTAATACCAACTCCAAGATATTTTCACCTCTTGTGGGGGTGTCAACCAACTGGTCCAAGGCATTTGCATTGACGAAATCAAGGAATCTCTGGGCATTTGTGTTTTGGCATGAGTATTTCGTCTAATCTATGGTTGGATAGTTAAAGTCTCCCAGGATCAGGGTAAAGGGTTGAATCTTGATAGATTCAAAGAGGTCCAGATAGGTGGAGTGGGCATCTTGAGTCAGGGTCCTGTCAATTGTTAACTGCACCTGGAGTGTTTCCTGTGCATCATACTGTTTGACTAACCTAGAGGTGTGTATGTCTTTTATATATATTGCAACTCCACCTCCTTTTGTTTTGCTGCCCAAAGTCTGGGGTCTGAATGAAGCATGGCTGGAGTGCTCTCTGCAGCTTCGAGTAGCCTGAAGCCCAAGGGAGACAGATGCACGCCATCTCTGGCAAAGCATTGCGGTTTGTCAAGCATGTCATCCCAGACTGCCAGGCACTGGATCCTCTTGGAATGACACCAGAAACTAAGCCAATTGTTAAAGTCAATCATTTTCTGTTTGTACTGAGGCATCATTCTGGGTGACAGCAGAATGCTGCTTAAGGCTAGGAACATACCTGCCTGGGACACATACTCAGCGAGCTCGAGCATGTGTCTCTTCATATAATACAGGGAGGTATGTCTCAATTCATTCACTCCAACACGAACTATTACAAAGTTATAACAGTACCTGTTGAGAGACTTGAGTGCATTGGTGATATGGTGGATTCTGGCACCCAACAAACAACTAACCGTGACTTTCTCCTTATCCAGTCTGTTGGGGGGGGGGGGGCACATCTGTTTGTCTCACAACTGAGTCTCCTATGACTAATTTGTTGGGTTTATGTTTAGGCCTTAGTAGCTGAGAGACACAGGTGTGTGGATTATGTGTGGTGTATGGTGTGATGAGCCGTGGAGTTTGCCTACATTTATGCCTCAGAGGTCTCTTTTGTTTAGGTATGCTTTGTTGAGAACCTCCACATATGTGGGGGTGTGTCATGTAGGTGTGGTGTTCATGTTGCCAACCTTCTCCATGACAGATATACTGGCTTGTGGGGGAAAGAGACACTAGGTGCTTGATGTAATTGCATCTCTCACAAATTGTGTTCCGAGGTGGTAGTAGTAGTAGAGGGTTGTCTGTGTACATGAGGCAGTTGCTACCACTGTCTCAGGATGCCCATATTAACCAGACTGGCAGGAGAAAATGTAGGAAATTATCCATCCATATTTGTCAGAAATTGAAAGAGGTAAGAGGGCAAAGGGCAGAAGGTCTATGAGTAGTACTACTAGGTGATAACACAAGTGCTACTAAGGGAAAACTTGTAGCTGGAATACCTCAAAAAGGGGTAAAACCATGCAGCTGAAGCTCTGGATGCAGCAGACCTGTATCTAGCTATGCTACTCAATTTTAAGGTTAAGAACACAGTAAAAAAAAACATACAATGAAGCACAGATTAAGCAGTTATAGTCAACAGAACAGAACTCACAGTATGAAAAAAATACAGTTAAACAAGAACGAAATACAGTTAATCAGTAATGAATTGCAGTAGATAGCAATGAAATATAGTTAATCAGTAGATTGCTTTGAAACAGTAGCTCACAATCACAACAGTAACAGACACAAATAAAGCAGCAATTCAGTAGAATACTGTCATCAATTTAATTAGACTACCAACAAGCAGTAATAAATACGGCACTTAAACTCCTACACACAAGCAGCAAAACGAAGTAGGAAGAGGTACAGTTTTTTTTTTTTTAGTTAGCATCCATTCGACATAAATATTACTGTAAATTCAGGAATAAACCTCTCTGGTGAATCTCCTATATTAATAAACCGTACAGTAAAACATGGAAAATAATGACAAGTAACAAGCAATCCCATCTCCCGACCTCAAGTACAATGAAACATGACAGCAAGGAATTTAAAAACACTATGGATTCCAAAGAAAGCTACAAATCTTTCATCAATTATGTCAGAAAATTAAGGAATAATGTCCAACACTGCAATAAGTTCATCCACAATATCAATACTTTGGTCCCCCAAGGATGCAGCCAATAAATTAGCAGACAGATTAAGTGCTAAATTTACCCCTCTTATCCATACTGTTATCCCCATTATCTCTGAGAATTTATTTTCCCCCTGTAATCTCCTAGAACAAATCTCTGTCAAAGGCGGCTAAAAATAATACTTCCATGTGACCTGGCTACATTGTCATCAGTGCCAGGTGTGCACTATCTATGCCTCTACTGACAATGCTCAACCTCAGCCTAGCTACAGGGTTTGTTTTTTGATTGGTGTGGGAGTTTGCCTTGGATGACCGTTGGACTGGTTTTCAGGATCGTGGGATGATTACGGACATTCAGGCCTTCAAGGAGTGGCAGTTGGGCTGTGTGCACATGGAGAAAACCCAACTGTAGATTTCCAAGTTGTGGTGGGTGGGAGAGGACTGGTCTGGAAATTAGGACGTTGCTGGTGTTGGAGGATGAAAGCCTACAGTGGTGAGGATGTTGTGGATGGAAGGTTTTTGATGCAAGTATGGAGGTGGTTCTGTTGGGTCAGAGTGAATGGCCTAGTACTTGGGGTATTGCTGGAGTTGTGGAAAGCTAGTGATAGTGTGGATGGTATGGACTACAGCGGTCACTGCAGTTCACCACTGTGATGGGTTATGAACATAATTATTATTGCAACTTGGTGCCTTCCTATGGCTTGGGCTCGGTTGTTGTCAATGATGTTGTTCTTCTTGATGATGTAATTGTTTATGTTTTTTTTTTTTGCACTTGAGCGAAGAGAAACATAATTTCTTTCAGCTGTGCAGTGTTGCTGCATGGTCTGAATGACGATACATTTTTACTTGACTTGATCTTGTGTTTTGGACTTGCTCAAAGAGTCTGCCACTAGACTGTGTGAAGGAATATACACTGCCTGAAGAGTTAACTGATAATTGATAGCCAGATCCCAGGCCTGAAGAGCCAACCTGCCGAGAAGGTAAGACTTTGTGCCCCCCTGCTTTTTGACATAGCACCTCACCTGTGGTGTTGTCTGTGTAAACCTTCAGAGGACCTGGAGAATGCATGGGGTGAAAAGCCTGAAGGGGCAGAATCAGAGCTATCATCTCTTTGATGTTGATACAGTCTGATTTCTGATGAGGGGGCCAGAGACCTTGAACTTTCAGGTGAAGACAGGAAGCACCCCCAACCCCAGGTCTGAGGTGTCGGTGAACAGTTCTTGAGGAGGAACCAGAGGCTGAAAGGGCAGGCCTGGGTTGAGGGTAGGTTGCTGAATCCACCACTCAAATTTCCTCTTGAGACAAAGAAGGACAGGCACCCTGAAATTCAGAGGGTGGCAATACTGCAGCCAAACTGACTAGAGGTATCACTGATGCTTACACATATGCAGTCTGGCAAGAAGGAGCAGTGGAATAGAAGAGGCCACAAATCCCAGGGCCCTATGAAGCTCTCTTGCTGGAATGGCAGACAAAGAAGAGACTGAAAGAAAGCTGTCAAGGACAAAACCTTTGGAGGCAGAAGAGAGGTCAACATTGGCACTGTCTTAATCCTGCAGCCCAAATACACATGATCTTGACAGGGAATCAAGACAGACTTTTGGAAGTTGATAGTGAACCCCAGATTTGGAAGAGAGATATGGTGAACTACAGACGCTGCAACAGGCAAATGTGCCTGAATCAAGAGATAATTTACATAAGGAAAAATCTGAACTCCTTGGAGCCTGTAAAAAGCAATGACATGAGCAAAACATTTTGTGAATACCATTGGGGCAGTACAGAAACCAAAGGGCAAAGCAGAGAGTTCAAAATGAGAGGAACAGACAGAGAAATGTAAACACTTACTGAAAATAGGGTGAGTAGGACTATGAAGGTAAGAATCCTTCTGATCCAAGGACACCAGAAAAGCCTGGAGCAGCAACAGAAAAAACAGGGTTTGAAGAAAAAGCATCCTAAAAGAAGGAACCTTGAGAACGTTGTTGAGCAAGGAGAGATCCAGAATAAGCCTCTAAGAGCTCTCCTTTTGAGGAACTAGGAACATTCTGGAGTAAAATCCTTTTCCTACATGGGAAGGAAGAACAGGCTGAATAGTTCCCTGTCCACCAGGGACCCAAGAACCTCTGAGAAATGAGGATTTTGCTCTCAAGGAAGTTGAGAAATCCCTGAAAATTGAGGGAGGGACTCCCACAGCATGAAGTAACCCTGACAGATGATGGACGAACCTAAGAATCTGAGGTGAAGAGTTGCCAGTTTAGAAGACAGAAGGAGAGCTGAAGGGACAAGGGAACCTGGCGAAGAGTTGGGAGGGAGGGGCAACATGTCAAAGAGAAGCAGGCTTGTCAGATAAAGGAGGCTTCTGAACCACAGGAGTCCAAGAAGACTTAGCAAGAGGAGCATCCCTACCACCCTTCCTGCCTTTAGTGAATAATACTAAATACTAATACTTTGTTGAAGCACCTTTTGATCTAATTACAGCATTCAGTCTTCTTGGGTAGTACTCTATCAGCATGGCACATCTTGACTTGGCAATATTTGCCCACTCTTCCTTGCAAAAGCGCTCCAAATCTGTCAGATTGCGAGGGCATCTCTTGTGCACAGCCCTCTTCAAGTCATCCTACAGATTTACTATTGCATTTAGGTCTGGGCTCTGGCTGGGACATTCTAAAACTTTAATTTATTTTGGTGAAGCCATTCTTTTGTTGATTTGGATGTATGATTGGGGTCATTGTCATGTTAAAAGGTGAAATTCCTCTTCATCTTCAGCTTTCTAGCAGACACCTGAAGGTTTTGGGCCAAAAGTGACTGGTATTTGGAACTAATCATAATTCCCTTCACCTTGACTAAAGCCCCAGTTCCAGCTGAAGAAAAACAACCCCAAAGCATGATACTTCCACCACCATGCTTCACCGTGAAGATGGTGTTCTTTTGGTGATGCAAAGTGTTGTTTTTGCGCCAAAAAGTTCAACCCTGGTCTCACCAAACATTAACACATTTTCTCACATGCTTTTGAGAGACTTGATGTCTTGTTTTGCAAACTGTAGCCGGGCCTGGATGTTTTTCTGTGTAAGAAAAGGCTTCCTTCTTGCAACCCTACCCCATAGTCCAGACATATGGAAAATACGGGAGGTTGTTGTCACATGTAGTACACAACCAGTACTTGCCAGAAATTCCTGCAGCTCCTTCAGTGCTGCTGTAGGTCTCTTGGCAGCCACCCTGAGCAGTTTTCGTCTTGTCTTTTTATCAATTTTGCAGGGACGTTCAGTTCTTTGCAACGTCACTGTTGTCCTATATTTTCTCCACTTTTTGATGACTGCCTTCACTGTGTTCCACGGTATATCCAATGCTGTGGATATTTTTTGTACCCTTCTCCTGACTGATACCTTTCAACAATGAGATCCCTTTGATGCTTTGTAAAGTCTCTGCGAACCATGGCACAGGACAGCTGAACTTTATTTGGGGTTAATCAAAGTCTCTTTAATTGATGGCAGGTGTGTACCCAAGAAGACTGAATGCTGTAATTAAATCAAAAGGTGCTCCAACAAAGTATTAGTTTAAGGGTGTGCACACTTATGCAATCAGCTTATTGTATGTTTTTTATTTTTTATATTTATTCCCCTAACAGATTTGTTTTTCAATTCAATTGTACAGGTTCTAGGTCACATTAAAGGTGGGAAAAGTTTTGAAATGATTTATTGTGGTCTCATTTTTTTATATCACAAAAAAACTGACCTTTTTATATCCACTGTAGAATTCTTAAAGGCAGCTATAAAGGTGTCCAACAAATCAGCCAAAACAGGAGGTATTGGGGAAAGTTTAGGAGTACCCACGCAAAGAAACTCATAATGCCTCTTCTGAATATCAGACACCTGAGAAGAATTGCACTTTAAGTATTCCATCATTCTGACTACTGTGTCCCTAAAAGACAAACTCCTCAAAAGGAGACTCAGGACTAATGGACTCCTCTTTATCAGAGCCATAAGCCAAAGGAGAAGGCATCTGAGAAGAGTAAGACAAGGACCCTTCATCATACTCTGTATCCACATTCGAGGAATCAAGTTTCCTAGGCATTTTGGAAGGAGTTGAAGTGCAAGGGGGAATAGGCACAGAAACCCCTTAGGGAGGTTTCAGGGCTATTACGGCATTAAACGGGCCCTAAGTAAACTCCTATCATTCCCTTTAGGGTCCTTGGGACATGCAGACGAATGCTTAGTCTTCTGTTTTTTCTTGGTATGGACATCGGCTTAACAAACACAGGAGGTTCTGAACCCTGACAGCACCAAATAAGAGTACCTGGAACCGCTTCCCTAACCAGAATCTGCAGAATCCAAGTTCCTCCAAGATAATCAACTGCGGTTCCCCTTTGACATCTGGAGCAGACTCCTGCAAAGCCTCACAGAACGTGAGAAAAGACGGATCCATGCAGGCCTCCAATTAGGTCATGGCAAAGAAATCCAAAGCTAACACTGGATGGCCTACATAGCTATCACCTGCTTCTAGAGAGGCATCCAGTGGAGGATGGACAGCTAAAGAATTTGGCCGAGATTTCTTAGCCGCCTTCTTGCTTAATGGGCATACCTTAGGGCTTATTGATTCCCTCATGCTAACCCTGGGCTAACTATTTGAGCCTCTGGTTCTTGAGATACATGGACAGGCTTCTAAGAGTCTTAGGCACAAATGCCTTACAAGTACTAAGGAGGTATGGTCGTGGGAAGCACTTAAGCAAGAGAGACACAGTTCGTGACAATCCTTATAGGGAATCTTCCTCCCCACATTGACATTGTCCCCTCTTGGATCACATGAACTCCAGGTAATCAAAGGAAAACAAGACTAACAGTAAAAAGAAAAAAGACCCCCGACAGGCCACTTATCTGATGGCTAGGTATTCAGCACAGCAAAATGCGTTCAGACTGACGAGTGATGATGGTGTTCGGACTGGCGGCAAAGAAGTTTTGGGTAACTACATTCATATTACACCCTACATCCTGTGCAAGGAGCATACATGTGACATATGATGCATACAAGATCTAAAAGCTTTGGTATACTGGCCAGGCATTGGGCTATCCTTGGCAGCAGATCCCTAAGATTAAGAATACTGCAACAGTGATATAGAAGGACATCATCCAGAGACTCCCCTACAAAGGATGACTCCACTACAGAAATGGGTAATTACAAACCCATCAGCCTCACCAGCCTTATATGCAAAGCCATGGAACATATTGTAGCATTACTGACTTATGCAGACATAGGCAACTTAACTGTTCTAGATACCAATTAGTTTGGTTGTGTGAAGGGCAGGTCCTATCTGCTGAACCTAGTAAGTATTTTTAAAATGTTACAGGGGCTGTGGACAGTGGTCATTCTGTGCACATTGCTTATCTTGACCTGGCCAAGACTTTTGACACTGTCTCTCATGCTGATATTACTGAAACGTTTGAAAAGCTTAATGTAAATCCCTGCATTGTCTGCTGGATTGCAAAATGGACATCCAACACATCCCAAGTTGTGAAAGTTGCTGCTTCCCTGTCTGAATATAAATTTGTAACTAATGGGGTTCCAGTGGGATCAGTTCTGGGTCCTCTCCTGTTTGGCATTTATTCTGCAGATATTCAAGCCAGTGCAGCAGAATTGTGGTTGAACAAGTTTGTTGATGTCTGCAAATGGGGCACTATTATCCGCTCATCAACTGATATGAAACCGCTCCAGAAAGGACTGGAATATGCACATACATGGTGTCTCAATAACAGTCTCAAATTAAACAAAAAGTGCACCACAGTAGCATTTGGTAGGAAAGCTGTTCCCGCCTTCTATGTTATAAACGGCACTCCTCTTTTGACAGATAAGATCAAAAGTGACAGAGGTACTTAAGTGGATCACTTTCTCTAATAAAACCACCATGATTGCACCACAGTCAGAAAATCCTTCTACCAGCCCAGTTACTTTCCAAGGGAACATCTTCAAGATCCAAAGACGTCACCCTACCACTGTACTCTTTCCTCATCACTGAATATAATGCCCGCCTCCTTTGTATGTACAAATCCTAGCATATCATAGAATTAAAAAAGCCCCAAAGACTTCTAACCAAGAAAATTAAAGGTCTTAAATCATTCAACTACCCAACAGATTAACACAACAGTCCTTGCACCCAGTAACTACAGGTTGTTGCAAGGTGACCTTTGTCTTGCTTTTCAAGTCATGAAAGACCCAGTCCTATTGGAGCACTTACTTTTTTCCAAAACCAGTGGCTCTACAAACACCTGCACTAAGGACTTAAATCTTCACCAGCAAATAAACAAGACTCGGTGGTGAGATAGCTTCCTAGCTCAACATATTCCTAGAATATGGAATCAGTTACCAGTACAGGTCTAACAAAGTACTACTACCTTGGTAACCTTTAAGGCTAGTGTTGAGGAGTGGATGGGTGGACACAAACTCACACCAGGCTCATCATGTACTGTCCTGCTCAATTTGGGAGATGAGCACTATTAAGCATTTGAAAAGGGTAGAAAGAACCTTTAATTTCATCTGTTTAGAAGTATATATGACTAGGCATTTTATGGTCTCTGTGATCGCTTGCCTAGTATCTTCTTATGTTCTTCCAACATTAATGCTGTGTTACTTACCACTTTCCTAATTCTGCAAACAGCTGCCGATACTGTTATCTATTTGTCATAGTTTCCTTAATATTAGTAAATAGTAATGTCTTTAGGCTTTTTCCGGTTACAGGTTGCCACAGCGGAACTCTGGTCCGCTAATGATTGGCAGTGGATTTTTATGGTGCCGAGTTGCCAGCCCGACACCCAACCTTCAAAGAAGGTACACCCATTCATGCACACACCTACCTGCCTGTCTTTAAATGTCCTTCGACCATGGGGAGGACATGCAGACTCCACACAGAAGGAGCACCAGCCAAGAATTGAACAGGAGAACTTCTTGCTGTGAGGCGACAACACTAACCGCTGCACCACTGCGACCGTTCTTATTATTAGCAAATAAGCAGTCAAAAAGTCTAAGTCTAGGACATGAGCATTATGGAATGCTAATATGAATATTGCACTTTCCTAATAAGACTACACACACATTTGTCCTCCATAACACTGATCTCAGCCAGACATTTTTGTAATTTTTAGTTATTAAGTGGTTAAGTGATCACGTCCAAAGAGTATTTTCAGTCATGACCCAGACCACCATTAGACAAGACATGAAATATGACAATATTATGTATACTTTTTTTGTATCAATAAAGAACTCGCACATGGATGCATAGCGACAAATGCGTTATTCATTCACTCATGCTCCCATTACCTGCTTAATCCAGTTCAGGATCATGGAGGAGCTGGAGCTAATCCCAACACTCCCAAGCACAAAAAGCATTGGAAGTAATCCTTTATGATGAGACAGCCCAATGCAGAAAGAAAATGCACACAGTCCTTAACACATGGAATGTACATCCGAAGTCAATCTGGAGGAGCAGCACCAGTTATCCCATGGCATGTGTTTTGGGATATGGAAGGAAGCCAGACAATAATGCAGATACAGAGAAAATGAGAAGACCACACAGAAAGCACCCCAGCTAGGAACCAAACCGGAGAACCAAGAGTTGTTCAGAAAGCAATGCCAACAGCTGCACCACTCTGCGCCTTTGAAAAAGTGCAGTGAAATGAAATATGCAGTGACTATAATAAATGGAATTAGCATAACAGGTACTGTAAGGCAAACTGATCAGGTTTAAGTACTACAGAGCACAGAATGTAAATATTCAGCTATACAGATGTCATGCAATTACTTAAATTGCCACATTTGTAACTACTTATGAAATCAGTGATCAAGGATCAGTCCTGATTTATGCCATGTAGCACACACAATCCATACAAACAAACGACAAGGTTTACTAAAAAGATCAGGGTTCATGTCCTCATTCAAACCACAATGTATTAGATCTATAACGGATCACACAGTAACATTTCAACATGCATATCTAAGTGTTTCCAAGTAATTCAAGAGGAACTGGCGCTTACAAAACATATACAACTAGTTAGAGAAGTGAAAGAACTGATGCACATGCAACCTGAGAAGTAAAAAGCACAAGCCAACGACACATGACTTGTACAGGTAAGGAAATTTCTGTGACAAACAATTACCTGGTTGAATGCTTCTATTACATTTCCCGTCTCCATGACTGAACCTTAATTAATGATAAAGTCTTATCTTAATTGGCTTATACTGTTTACATGTGGCACCGAGCAGGAGTATCTATCTATCTAGTGACTACCAACAAAATACACACATTTGCAAATACCAGTTACTCAAAGGCAGTTTACATCAAAACAACTGGCATTTTTGAAAAAATTTAATTTTTTTTTTGCGTGGACCTTTGCCCCCTCAGTTCATTCCATGCAGGATCAGTGCCCTCCTTCCTGTTTATAATATAATAAACTCCTAAGTTTTTGCACCTCAGAAGTAAATGTCAGTTACTCCCCTCCCCCGCCATATTCTCATAATCTCACTACACAGAACTCTCCTCCCCAAAACATAAGTCTACTAGTCATTCCCAGAGGCTCACACTGCCTTTGCAGATGTATATGTTTGTCTCCAATATAGAATACTTCCGAATGATCCCTATATAAATATACACAACCTACTAACGTCTTACCTAGGTAAATTAATGTCATCTTACACAACTTCAAATGTGCTATACAGCTCTCTTTCACACTTTTCAAAGTGTATTGCCATTCTGCCATCTTTTGCTCTCAAATGAACAGATATCACGATTTGTACTTCAACTTCTACTTTCTGCAGTTTTGCAGAATTAATCTAACTACCCAGACAGCCAAGATTGCAAGATCATGAGAGAGCATGGTAAATGTAGGGAATTGCCCCTCTGCAATATTATGTAATGTGTTTGCGTGTGTGTGTGTGTTTAAATGTATGTGTGTGTGTTTAAACGTTTGTATGTTAGTCTATACACATATATATATATATATATATATATATATATATGAATACATACATATATTTTACAAAAATCAACTAAATTGACAATACCAGTACTCCAAAAACACAAATGAAAATTAAAAGGCAGCACTAGCATACAAACGGCAACTTTCAGTTGGCTTCTGACATTAAACAAACATGCAAATCAAAATCTATTTGTTTAAGGACAAAAGTGATAATCTGTATTTTTTAATTAACTTGACAGTTGCTAATTTTGTACTTCTTTGCTTCCTTTTAAGTAAGTGAGTAAGAGAGAGAGTGAGTGTGTATGTGCATGAGTGCGTGTGTCTCTGTTTGTCTGTATCTTTCTTATTATGAATGGGAAGTTGGCCATAATGGTTAAGTTTAGCTCAAAGAAAAGAGGTACAGGGTTTCAGTCTCACTAAGGGGAAATAATTAGCTAGGCTTAAAATGGTCCAAAATACATATACATACACACACACACACACACACACACACACAAACCCAATGAGCTGTCTCTATATTTGTTTACTAGGCACTACGCAGAAAGTTAATACCAAGTAAAGTACAGAGAGTTAATGCAAAGTCCTACAGTGACTGCATATCCTCATTTTGCCTCCTCAGTCTCTTTTAGCATAGTTTCTGAGTCTAACCAAGTCACTTAACCAGGAAGGTGTCATTGGATCACTATTAAAGAGATAACTGTGCCATGTTGATATTAACTGGGTTTAGATATGCCTATACACATGTATGCAATGGAAGTAAATGGTAATAATCTACTTCAAAAAACTAACAGATGCATGCTGATAACTGCTGTACTGTTGTAATTAAGTGAAGCACTTTCCCTAGGCAAATATCTTGCCAGCTCAGCTTTTCTAATAGTTAAATCTTAACAATGGGAATGCATATTTCATAACTGCTTTTAACCCTGTAACACTAACCTCATGATGCAGTCAATGCTGCAAAGAATGTTGGAAATGCTAGAAAATAACTTTCATAAAACTCTATGCAGGAGCAAGTGAAGCCCATCACTGAGACTACAGCGCTGAGCACAGAAGTAAGGCGACTCATTAACAGTCTGAGCACACGTGCAGACACGGAGGTTGAGGCTCGTTCAATGCTCACATCTCTGGGTAATGACAGGAGGCTGAAACTGCTGCCTGCCACTGAAGAGCATGTCCGTGATCCGCTGCACTTAATCAATAACTTAATGGAATGAGTCAATAGCAAAGATTTTTAGGAGGTCTTAATTAAAGAAACACTTGCAGATACAAATGATGTCTTCAATCTATTGATGGTGCCTGGGTGAGGGGTTAAACACGAACAAAACCATCAATGTTATTTTGCCAGCAAACATTTTGCTAAGCAACCAAAACAGCTTCTAGGCCTCAAAATTGGCCCATTAATCAGTCCCCTGTCAATTTCCCCTCGAACTGTACAGGCAAATTAGTCTATACTCAAAAATTTTAATTACTGAACAGCAGGTCCAAATGTGATGATGAAAAATAGATGTGAGTGTCTGCATCCGGCTTTTTTCCTCTCAGTAGAAAGCACAGAATCCCTTGAACAGGAACAGCTCAGCTGACAGGGCCTGTTTCCAACTGAGAAGTGTATAACTCGAATAATTAAAGAACACCTAAATTGATGGAGCCCATCAATGCAGAGGAATTCTCCAGCGGACCCTCTGCACAAACATGTTAAGTCAATATTTTTGATTCCCCCTGATGGTTCTGCGCTAGGCACTGGTTTAAAGAGACATCAATCTGTGATGTCAGCATTTATCTAATGAACCTTCAAAAAATCAATGTTCAAAATGGCCTGCTACACATACCTGCACAATTTACTCATTCTCCAAGGACTGTCAGATAAAACTGAAACATAATAATAGCAATAATTGCTGTCTACGGCAGCTCCATTTGATTTTCATTCTAGCTGTATAAAGTGCACTAATTGAAGAAGCAGGAATAATAGCAGAAATACCTATCCAACTCCATATTCCTTTCTGTGCAAGAAATATAAAGTAAAAAAATAGTTCCTCTCCTACTTCAGACGCAAACCATATGACTTTCTCACTTTCAACTATTGTTAGAAACCAATATTTCTGTAGGTACTGAAACCTTCCTCCCTATCTGTGAAGATGAGTACAGTCATATCTATACATTTCTCACTTGCAACTAGTGATTTAAGCTTCTCCAAGACTGCATCAAAATCCAGTAGTAATGTGTTACATCATGAGACAACCACTACCTCAAGTCTTCTAGCAGAGAGCCTTAGAAATCTTTGTATTTTAGCAAAACTTTCTTAAACCAAGTGTGAAATGAGCTAGAAGCCATTAAATGCAGCAAATACACTTTGTCTGCATACCACTAAACTGGTGCGCATGTAGACATGATGTACTTACTTTTGCAGCCATTTGGTAATGGGGAAAGGGCACTAAATCAGATCAGACACATTAATGCCATGACCCGCAGGATACCTGAATATTTTATTTTATTCAATACTCACAGTTAGTATAGATGTTTAAGGTCATAACCTATTAATAAGATGCTTCTTGTGGTCCTGGGTTTAAGTCCCTCAGCCTTCACTTGCCTAATGTGTGACCTTGAGCAACTCAATAATCAGACATGCTTTGGGGCAATTGTGAAATTTGGTTAGGCTCCTTAACGGTCTCCTGGACCACATGTCTAATAACTACTAATGAACAATGAATTTGTTAACTAAACCAAAGGGTTGGTCTGAAGACCCTTTCAAGCCAAGACTAAGTTCACAGCCAAAAACAGAGAGAAACATTGTGTTATTGCAAAATTATCCAGCTGGGTACATACTGAATGAAAAACAGTTCTGTATGTTAGCATTACAGTGAAATATCATAGTACAATTCTAGTAACAGTGGGCTGTACAGTGTTATGCATTTAGTAACTGTATACATGGACAGAATATTGTAAATTTAACACAGCAAACTGAAACACCTGACTACAGTGAAATGAGCATCAAATCCGAAGAAGATAAACAGAAACACGAGGAGAAACAGCGACGAAAGAACGTTAAATAAAGGCTAAATGGATCTGCATTGTAAAATGTGTGTCTAGCAAAAGAAAATGTGAGAGTTTCATTTAGTAGAGAATGTAGGATAAGGAGGGACATGGAAGTGAAATGTAGAGTTTAGTGTTCACCTGGAGCAACAGTGTTTTTAAGGATTTCAGTGTTTGGTATAACAACAACAGTATAATGGATTATAAGGGAAAGACTAGCCTTACTTCACTTACTACCTGTAGTGTCACCATTATCATAGCCTTAGCAAGACCATTCTACTGTGACCACTGAGAGAAGGAGTTGGGAGATTTCTGATACTGGCTGCAGTGAGCTCCAACTACTGGTGCAAGTCTGGAGAAAGTTGGGGAAAACATTTACAGTAACTAGATCCTGACACTGAGGAAATTTTACTAATACTCATCAAACAACTTCCACAGGACCTTTAACATCTACCCAAAGTGTCACTAACAAAAAAAGATACCAAAAACAGTAAACAAAAGGTACGGTCATTAAACCTATTGTGGCTGCTACACGTATACTTTGTGAGTTATTCAGACACCTCCAACTGGTACCTTTTGTTTACTGTTTTTGGTTTCTTGGTCGTTTAAGGTACCTGACCTATTTTGTTTTTTTTTTAACACAAAAAGATGTGACAACTGGAAAACAATAATGGAAATCTTGGAGAAAATAGACAAAATATTTCTTAACAAGATTCATTCAAAATTTAGATAGAAAATGATTATTATTCTGACAAGATGCCTATGTAAATAGTTTATAGTGTTTTAGAACGTTATTAATTATTTCTATGATATATCCTTATTTCTTTTAATCACTTTGTATACCATGATTTATCATACTTCATATACTGTATTCTATATTAATTGTTTTATTGTTGTTATATGATTGAAAAACTAATACAAATATTAAAGGAAAGAAAAAAAAGATGCGACTTCAGTTTACAATCTTATATGAAGGAGAGCACCTTATGAGGAAGAACTCCAAGATCCCATGCTGCTGTTCAACACCAGTTGTAAAAATATGAATACAAATGCCTGTTGTTGGGGTAGAACCCACAGTCATCTGATTTTGTGCCATCACACATGAGCCACTGACATTGCTGTGAAGACTTGTATCAGCGGCACTAATGTACTAAAAAAAAACAGAACCAAGACAGTGTCAGCTCCCTTAATGCTGCTAGCTTTATATACTGCTTAATGTGGAAAACATTTGATAATTTTAAAAAAAAAAAATCATCTGTGAACTATGAAGAGTGCAAATTACATGAAAAGTCAAAATAAGTAAATAAATACAAATTAAATAATTCAAAGTGTTTCAGCAACCAAATCACAGAGAACTGAAAATATTTACGGTGCAAATACTTAAAATCTGAGTTATTTGGCCTGTACTGGAAATTACAGAACAGCTGTTGCAGTGTATGTGGTACCTGTGGCTGCCGGTTGGTAACGTGCAATGACCTTCTGTCATACTATCGTGTCCCACAGTACACTCAGCCAGTAGTTCCCTTCTGTAATACATAAATACTGTTAATGCCACATTCACTGTCTCACCAGTATACAACCTGTTCTGCTTGTAATCTGATGGAGCTTAAGGGGAAATAAATATTATGTTTAAGCAAAATAGTTTACAGACTGTATAATGTTTAACATGTGTTGCACTCCGTAATGCTTTGTTATCTCTTCCATTTCTCTTCTATCGCCTCCTCCAAACTTAGTTTGAAAGAATTCTTAAGATGATGTAATCTACAATCTTTTCATTCAGCCACTAAGTCCCCCATAAGCTAAGGAGGAATCTGTCACTGGCATACCTGGATGTACACATGACTTGCATATTTCTCCATTACCTATGGATCTGGCCCCTTGTATCTTATATCAATCATTCACCCTTTCATTATGTTCCTCACTCCTGTCCTTCCTTATTCTGACAGCCCTGGGCACTCACAACAATAGGCTGTTATCCTTCCCATCTTCTTGTATCACTCTCGATACTCTGCAGTCCTCTTTTTGGCCTCTGCAGCTGCTTTTTCAATAAGGTTATTGCTTCACACAGATACCATCACATGCAAGTTTATGCCCTTTCTTTAATGCTGCCCTCATTATGTTTGGCTTGTTCCAGTAAAACTTCTAGAGCCATCTTTAGCTTCCCACAGTTCCTTTTTTCCTCTTTATATGTCCCCTTGATCCCTTTAGTATACACTCCCCTACTACCAGTGTGAAGCCATTTACACCTTTCCCTCCCAGCTATGTGGCAGTTACATTCATAAGTTTAATGACAGTATTTTAGTCCAACTAGCCATCAAAAAATGTTGATTCCTCCAAATATGGTACATAGGCCTTTCAACTACAGCCCATGTATCTACATTATTTTAAAGTTTCCAAGCTATTAGACTGTTTAACATTAAATGGGATGTCATTCCACAGTTGTGCAATTCTAACAGAATTATACTGAGACCTCATCACAGAATTGCCCATTTTTATTATAAATTTCATATTGTTACACTTACACATTTTAACGGAGCATTAATCTCTAAACTGAACATGATTTGCAGAACTGGATCATAAAAAATTATGTATGCTAAGAGTTAGCCCGAATATACCTATAGCAGGCATTATATCATTTTAATGCCTCACATCGTGATCCAAATCCCGTGTTGTTTAGCTTCATAATTCCTCATCTCTGCTTTCCTGCCTACCTGGCACCTACCCCTTTCCTACCTCCTGGAATGCATTTTCAATGGCAACTTCCTTCATGCTACTGGTTTCATGTCTATAGTCTTCTTCTGTCACCCTCCCCGCCAGTCTTCACTCCCTTAATATGAATGTCTTACAGCTCGTCATGTGCCTCTTACTTCACAAACTTCCTCCCACTCCTGACCACGTTCAATCTAGGTAGTTTTCTGTCACTCCCCAACCATTGTACTTACCCCACTTTATAATCCTCCTCTGTCCTGTGCTACTTCCATCTCCTGCCCCCTCTGCCCCCATTCTTTACTTATTCTACAGCATATTTTTAGGGATTATAGTACCACTGTTCATAGTGTTTAGCCTGCCTGTTCAAGTAGATTAACGAGGTACTGCTTCTAGAATTGCATGGCCAGTGTCTCAGTATGATTCTGTATTCCATATTTTCTGTAGACCACACAGCACTGTCCCTTTCCAATTAACATCACATTGCCCAGCAGACATGACCCCATTACCAAATCTAGCAGCACCTGCTTACACTGTCCCTTTCTTAGTGACATCACAGTGCTCAGCAGACATCAGCCAATTAGAAATAATAATGCTGCCAGCAGCTGCTTACACTGTCCCTTTCCTAGTGACATCACAGTACACAGCAGACATGACCCCTTTACAAATGTAATGCCAGCAGCAGCTGCTTGCAGCACATGGACCAGCAATCACAATGCCAGTGATGTAGTTCATGGCATCCTGCACAGATGTTCTTCCCCTTAGAGCAGGCAGCACCAGGTGTAGCTCTGTACCTCATGCAGACTGAAGATTTCAGTTTCTGCAACACCTAAAACAGGGCATGACCTTTTCCCTTTTGAAAGATGGCAACAAGTGCCATGACTAATGTTAGTATCCAGAGCTGGATGTTACTGTAACATAATCAGAAATAAACAGACTCTGCCTCAATACTTTGAATGCTACTTAAACAGGATATATAAAATCATCTTCAGCATTCTGACCAGAAATTTCAGAAACAACAAGCATTATATTTTTATAGTTTTATTCTAAAGATTTTGTTCTTTTACAACAGGGTATCAATATTTCACTCCTTCCTCTTGCAGGTATGGAAACATTTAAAATCAGCACCCTGGCCAAAATGTTACTGGTTACAATCCCAGCCTAAAGATTCCATAGCATCTCCAACAGGTACCCCTGTTTCAAGCTGCATATTATACAATACTCTGAACCCCATCTGTCAGCACCAGGCTTTCTAAATCTGCAATCAGCGTAATACTTCACACAGTCATGTTCCTTTTTCCATATTTGTGACGCCACCAGTGTACCATCAAAGGACACATTCTGATGTTCTTTTCTAGAAAATAAAACAATTCTTCTTCCAATTAATAGTTGTGATTTCCTCATATTTTATTCAGTGTATCCATTGTTACCAAACTCTACCCTGGTTTTAAACAGTGGACCTAAGCTTCTGAGCACTTCAGCTTATCTCACCCTATTACCTCCTCACACACCTCTCAACCTCTTAGAGCAAGAAATCTGGACAAAGCCATAAATAATGGGGGGGCAAAAATAGGGACAATTTTTAAAAATTGCTCTTACAAACATAGAAAGTTGATAAAATAACAGGTTTTGCATTACCATGTATTTTTCTAAAGGGTATGAAGTCTGAAACTCAGATGTCTCATTTTTTTACTTCGGCTTTCAATGCTTTGCCAATGATTTGCCAGAAAACCCAATTTTATGAGGAATAGACCAAAACACGGGCAAAAATATGGACATTTTGCAAAAATCTGTACAGTTGAGAGGTCTGCCTTCCCCTGATGTAGGCATTACCTTATGCCCTTCTACAATGCCATCTTTTTCAGTTAATGGGCAAATAATCTAACACATCTGCTAGGATACTTTCAGTAAGTAATAACCTATCTATCCTTGGACTTTCAATGTTTCACTGTATTTTAAACTGCAAAATGTTTTTAACGGATGTTATATTCTGTATAAGCTGCTGGTGTACAAAGTACCTTACTAAAAGCTTTCCTCCTCCTCGATGTCCTCAGACGTCAATCTTCCACACAGATTTTAGAGCAATACTCTCTGTTAATTCTATTAGCTGCTATACATGCTGCAAGCTGCCTTACAAAAACGTGCCTGTCACCAAGGAGATACAATCTGTTGTAGTCTGATCCTTAACCAGTGTACCAGCACTCAGTTTTCTAATGCAGTGTGGGAAATGCCATATGGTTACTGACAACCCACTTCTTCTAACAGATAGTTGTGAGGGATGTACTTATTTATCTAAATTAGTGGACAGTCTCTCTATCCCACCAATGGTCAGTAAACAGCACCACAACAACACTATAGTACATAGTGTCACTCCTGCATATGCTGAGGTAGTAAAATATGTTTCTCTAAGGCTCCTAGGCTTCCTAGACATCCCAATAGCTCATTTCAACCACTTAGCCATAACATTAACACCACAATTATACACATGCCTTTTGCAACTGGAAGTTCCCTGTACTTTAAGCCTATACTCTTGAGGTCCCACAGGCCCAGCGCACATCCCAGAAATATCTTAGACATTGGGGATTCCATTGTAAGATATACAGACAGACAGACGGAGTGCTCACCAGACTAGCAAATGACAGTGCAACAGCTGCCTCTCTGGTGCTAGGATTAGTGATGCCACTAAGACACTTAGGTCCCTGCACCACCTCAGATATGATTAAGAGCTTGTGGTAGACTATACTGGGATAGGATGAGCAACTTAAGATTATCCCCAAGGGGGTGCAGAGAGGTGAGAAACACAGAGACATTGCTGAGCTCTCCATTTACTTCTTAGTGTGACAAGGTCCTGGAAATCGAGCGGTATTCTCTCTTAACCAAGAATGCTGGCCAAGTTAAATGATAAAATAATCAGCTTCAATAACTGGTTAGTAAACTGATGGTATTCTAATTGGGCCCACCAGTGTGTCTGCATGGGATAAACTGGCCAAAAGACTTCAGTGCTTTGATAGGTACTTCTCATCCCTTGTTTTTTTCATACCGATTAAAACTTTTGCTACCTCAAACTGACTTCTTTAGGCATAGTGATGGACATTCCAACACAGGAAATTGCAGTCTGGACAGTAACAATGTTGAATACCAAAAACTTAAACCAGAACATTTCTGAACATCAGGCCTTCCTTACCACCAAAGATATCAGCATATGTGTTAATACAGAAACCTGATTCCATTGTAGTGCTTTGCACTCTTTCTGTTCCAGGGTACAATGGCTATCGTGTGTTCAGATCCACCACTGACTGACAGACAGGTTTATGTATTTATTCATAACCGTATAGCCTCTTGTCAGATTTCACATGCATAATACAAATTTGGAATTGGTAAAGTTCTAGTAACACTAAAAAAATAATTATCATATTATAGTCAATTAAATAACTCTATCAATGTTACCTTCACAGCATGCAGAATATGTTAACCAGTTAGAGAAGGTAACCATTTAACCAGTGGCGGCTGGTGACTTCAAATCAATGGGGGGCTGCAGGAGCCAGCTGAATGGGTGGGGTCAAGGGGAAGGGGTGTGGCCAACCAGAAAGGGGAGGAGCTATGCTCAAAACCACAAAAACGAACTTTAATTAAATACACTCCCCTGGGTGGCATGGCAAACCATCATTATGAGAGTCCAATCAAGACAAAAATAAGTGTAGAAGAATAAAAATATTTCAATGCATTGGCTGCATGACAGCTTACTTAATATCTAGATGGAAACAAAAGGTCGTGAGGCATGAAAAAATAAATTACTTTTTAAATACATTACTGGAATGCCAGTCAAAATCAAGCACAAGCAAAACCAGAAGCACTCAACTCAAACCACTTCTCCTTGCACTGCAGTTCTAATTATAATTTATATTCAGCTTTATTAAAGTGCCAAGTAACATGCTGAAAGTAGAAATCTCTGTGATGCCCCCACTTGTAAAAATGTTTCTTATCCAAAAAAAGACCTGCTGCCTGACAACTATCTACTTGTTTCATGGGGAAAACAAGTAAAAAATGAAAAGCAAACAAGAAACAAGCTCAAGATACATTGCTTAAAGGATTACTGTAAGGTTATGGACCACACATGACTGGCATTCTGTTTAGTTTACGGGTAAAGTCTGTAGAGATGACTGGAAGTCTCCAACAAGTGTAATGAGCTTTTTAAAATAATGGAATCCTGTCCTTTAATACCCAAGGCTTATACATTATCTAGTCAAGTATTCTCTGCATGGCAACAACAGAAAGGCTTTCAATGTTGGCAGTTCTTTAACAGTATGCTTATTAAAGCTTATTTGCATCTTACAATCTCAGACAAGCTTACATTATGGTCATTAAAGCATTGCTACTTAAACACAGAGCAACAGGCACTTTGAGTAATAAACATAAATCAACAGTACAAAAATATGACAGAAACCAGACCTTTCTGCAAAATCAAGGACAAATGAAAAGCCACTGTAGTACTTGTGTCTACCCTGGATGGGGGATACTCTGCACACTTACACTGCATAACTACTCCTTGCCTTGCTTGGACACATCCAGAGTCAGTACATGGTGGAGTGGGGTGCAACAAGTATGTCACAATTTGAAATGTCTCTGGCTGACTGTGATGGCCCTGACACATGTGTCATACCTCTCAACCTCAGAGCAAGAAATCTGGACAAAGCCATACACAGAAGTGGGACAAATGCCCACAAATAAGGACAATTTTTAAATATTGCTCTAATAAACTTAGAAAGATAATAGAATAGGTCTTGCATTAGTATGACTTTTCTGAAGGGTATAAAATCTGAAACTCAAATGTCTGTCATTATTTTCTAACTTCAGTCTTTAGTGATTTGTCACTAATTTGCCAAAAACACAATTTTATGAAAAATGGACCAAATGTGATGCAAAAATATAAAATAGCCACACAATACAGCTGGGAACCTGTCAAAGAAGGGACACTTTAATATCAGTACTGCTAACTTGAGCAGCTGACAAAATAAAATAATCTACATGCATTTCAAGTAATCTATAACTTTGATTATTACAGTTATTTCTTAATTGTAAACCCTCCATGTTTTCTTCCAAAATTGCTATTTTATGGAGGGATTATTAGGGGGAAGAGCAACATTTTAAGCCAAAATCGGAGACAGTTGAGAGGTTGGCTATGCCTAATTCTATAAAGCAATTTATTTGCATGTACCTCTCAACCTGTTAATGCAGTAAATCTGAACAAGGCCAAATATACTGGGGGAACATATAAACAGTACTAAAAATTGCTCTTGTATAAATTGAGACAGTTGATAGAATAACAGTTCTTACTTTAGCATGCATTTTTCTGAAGGTTATGAAGTCTGAAACTCAGTGTATCATTATTTAGTGACTTAATTTCTAAATGATTTGCCAGAAAACTACAAATTTTATGAAGAACAAACCAAAAATAAGAAGCAAAAATCTATTCATTCTTTGAAAATCTGGACAGTTGGGAGGTATAGTTCAGCTGGGCCTGTCTGAGTTTGCTGCCCTTCCCCCCTGACAAAATCACGGTTGAAGAGCCTCTGCAGCCATTCCTATGAACCATTACTTGGCTATTTCACTCCATTTACCATAAACACTAATGTGCATACTGCTTTACTTGTATGATGAGTTGGACTTCATTTGAAAGTTTTATTTTGTATTTTACAGCACAAACACTAAGTCATCTACTAAACAAAGCAATGCAGTCTCACAATGAAAACTTAGCATTAAAACTTCTCTGCTCTTGAAACTCACATTTATTGAAACAGCATTGAAACCCACATTCAAAGAAAATACATTTTGCCAGTGGCAGATAAAGATTAATTTTGGGCTGTTTTCAAATCATAGCCCCCTTGCATATGAAACATACATGTGCTCTTTGATGCACCTTCCTCATTGTACTAAATTATATTCCTTGTACAATATATTACAGTTGTTAGAGGGCGTTTTAAATTTGTTTTGAACATTTTTCCAGTAAACAATGAAACAAAATGCATGCACCCATAATGACAAAACTGCCCAGTTCAGAACATTTATCATAAAAGTCTACTCAGACTTCCACAGTCCACCATTATCAGTAAATATGCACAATTCTACAGTCCACCATTATCAGTAAATATGCACAATTCTACAGTCCACCATTATCAGTAAATATGCACAATTCTACAGTCCATTATCAGTAAATATGCAAAATTCTACAGTCCATTATCAGTAAATATGCACTATTCTACAGTCCATTATCAGTAAATATGCACTATCTCTGAAGAAGTAAAAGTCATCTAAATAATTCCACATTAAAGAAATCTGTAACTAATGAAGAGGTTGCTGCTAGCAAACACCTTTATATTTCATGGTTTCATCGAAAAATAAAGTGCCTGTTGCCCCTCAGGAATAAATTGCCTATATTACATTAAAAATGATAAGCTAGTAATATTGCAAGAGGAAATGGATGGCAAACTGATAACGAACTCATAGTTAGTATCTTCACCAAGGAGAACATTCTCAGTACAGCAGCATCCACCCCTTGTGGGAGTAGAACCCACAGCCTTCTGCATCAAAGACAAGTACACAACTTGTTGTGCTATTAACAAGGCAAACCAACTTCACTTAAGCAGCACTAAACTTCTGTTCACCTGCAGCTCTCAGCTCCTTGTAAAATCTACTCAATACTCAACTTTGCAGCACAGGAAAACTGGAAAAAGCCAAAATGTATTGGGGGGGGGGGGTCAAAAGCCCAAAAACCAAGGACACAAACATTGCTTGTATAATCTTGGAAAGTTGCTAGAACCATACATTTTACTGCCAAGCACCCTGTGCAAAACAGAGCAACATACCACTATGCCAAATCAGCTGCTTTGTAAAAGAGGAAGACTGAAACTTAAATGGCTATCATTTAGTGAATTCAGTTCTCACCATAGCTGTCAACCTCTTAGTACAAAACACCTGGACAAACCCAGTAATGAGGGAATACAGCCCTCAAACATTCAGTGAATTCAGTTCTTGCCATAGCTGTCAACCTTAGCACAAAAGACCTGGACGAAGCCAATAATGATGGAATGCAGTCCCAAAAATAGGGACAAATTTCAAATATTCATCTTATAAACTTAGAAAATTGCTAGAATAAAAGGTTGTGTTACTATGTATTTTCTGAAGAACATGAAGTCTGAAATTCAAATGCCTGTCAATTTTACTGCTGACAGAATAAAAACAATTTTCAGCAGAGACACAGGGAGAAATACTGCAGACACGTCTTTGTAAAATGACAGGGCACCAGAGCAAATCCACACAAACACAGGGAGGAGATGCAGACTCCACACAGAAGGCACCCCAGCCAAGAATCAAACCAGAAAACCTATAGCTGTGAGGCAACAATACTACCACTGCACCATCAAATATGCAAAGACTTAAACATTCAGAAACCTGAAGTCTGAAATTCAAATGCCTGTCAATTTTATTTAACATTTGTTAATCAGGACAGTCTGACTTGGAACAAAAAAAAATTCAGCAGAGGCCCAGGAAGAAATAATGCAGACATGTCTTTGTAACATGGGAGGACACAAAAGCAAACCCACACAAACACAGGTAGAAGATAAAGACCCCACAAAGAAGGCACCCCAGCCAAGAAGCAAACTTGAGAACCTGCAGCTGTGAGGCAACAATGCTACAACTGCCCCATCAAATATCAAGCATTACAACATTTACAAACCACAGATATTATGAGGAACAGATCAGATCAAACATGAGGCAAAAATCTGCAGTTTTTTTTTCACAAATGGTGGTGGGTAGGGAATTAAGGTCTTTAAAACCTGCATACAAGGTACAGGATTCAGGCCTGAGGTATTCCCTACCACACACACACAAACACCTGTAGTAGCAAACCACAAAAACTAAATATATTGCATTGGGTGCCAAACAGTTGTCACGAGAGTCCAATCAAGACAAAATGAAGTATAGAAGAATAAAAATATTTCAATGCATTGGCTGCATGACAGCTTAATATCTAGATGGAAACAAAAAAGGTTGTGAGGCATGAAGAAATAAATTACTTTTTTTTAAATACATTAATGGAATGCCAGTCAAAATCAAGTATAAGAAAAACAAGCAGCACTCAACTCAAACCACTTCTTGTACTGCAGTTCTAATTATAATTTATATTCAGCTTTATTAAAGTAACATGCTGAAAGTAGAAATCTCTGATGCCCCCCACTTGTAAAAATGTTCCTTATCCAAAAAATGACCTGCTGCCTAACAAGTACTTGTTTCATGGGGAAAACATGATCACAGTAAAAAATGAAAAGCAAACAAGAAATAAGCTCAAGATACATTGCTTAAAAGGATTACTGTACAGGTTACAGACCACACGATTGGCATTCGGTTTATGGTTAAAGCCTGCAGAGATGACTGTAAGTCTCCAAGTGTAATGAGACTCTTAAAATAATGTAATTCTGTCCTTTATTACAAATACTGGCATATGCATTTCAATACCCAAGGCTTATACATTATCTAGTTAAGCATTCTCTACATGGCAACAGAAAGGCTTTCAATGTTGGCAATTCTTTAACAGTATGCTTATTAAAGCTTACTTGCATCTTGCAATCTCAGCCAAGCTTACCTGATGGTCATTAAAGTATTGCTACTTAAACACAGAGCAACATGCACTTTGAGTAATAAGCATAAATCAACAGTACAAAAAATATGACAGAAACCAGACCATTCTGCAAAAATCAAGGACAGATGAAAAGCCACTCTAGTACTTGTGTCTACCTTGGATGGGTGGGATTCTCTGCACATTTACACTGCATAACTACTCCTTGCCTTGCTTCGACACATCCAGAGTCACTACATGGGGGAGTGGGGTGTAACAAGTATGTCACAGTTTGAAATGTCTCTGGCTGACTTGTGATGGCCCTGACACATTTGTCATACCTCTCAACCTCAGAGCAAGAAATCTGGACAAAGCCATACAAAGAAATGGGACAAAGGCCCAAAAATAAGGACAATTTTTAAAACATCGCTCTTATACCCTTAGAAAGCTAATAGAGGTCTTGCATTAGTATGAATTTTCTGAATGGTATGAAATCTGAAACTCAAATGTCTGTCATTATTTTCTAACTTCAGTCTTTAATTATTTGTCACTAATTTGCCAAAAACACAATTTTATGAAAAATGGACCAAAAATGTGATGTAAAAATATAAAATAGCAACACAATACAGCTGGGAACCTGTCAAAGAAGGGACACTTTAATATTAGTACTGCTAACTTGAGCAGCTGACAAAATAAAATAATCTACATGCATTTCTGAAATAAAAGTAATCTGATTATTACAGTTATTTCTTAATTATAAACCCTCCATGTTTTCTTCCAAAATTGCTATTTTGCAGAGGGATCATTAGGGGAAGAGCAACATTTTGAGTCAAAATCAGGGACAGTTCAGAGGTTTGACTATGCCTAATTCTATAAAGCAATTTATTTGCATGTACCTCTCAACCTGTTAATGCAATAAATCTGGACAAGGCCAGATATATTGGGGGAACATATAAACAGTACTAAAATTGCTCTTGTATAAACTGGGACATAAATCTGGACAAGGCCAAATATATTGGGGGAACATATAAACAGTACTAAAAAATGCTCTTCTATAAACTGGAACAGTTGATAGAACAGGTCTTACTTTAGCATGCATTTTTCTGAAGGTTATGAAGTCTGAAACTAGGTGTGTCATTATTTAGTGACTTAATTCCTAAATGATTTGCCAGAAAACCACAAATTTTTATGAGGAACAAATCAAAAATAAGAAGCAAAACATCTATTCATTCTTTGAAAATCTGGACAGTTGGGAGGTATGGTTCAGCTGGGGCTGTCTAAGTTTGCTCCCCTTCCCCCTCACAAAACCCTGGTCAAATGGAGCCTCCCTGCAGCCATTCCAATGATCCATTAATTTACTATTTCACTCCATTTACCATAAACACTAATGTGCATACTGATTTACTTCTATGATGATTTGAACTTCATTTGAAAGTTTTATTTTTGCATTTTACAGCACAAACACTAAGACATAACAAACTTGGCATTAAACCTTCTCTGCCCTTGAAACTCACATTCACTGAAACAACATTAAAATCCACATTCAAAGAAAATACATTTTACTCGTGGCAGATAAAAATTAATTCTGGGCTGTTTTCAAATCATAGGCCCCTTGCATATGAAACATACATGCGCTCTTTGATACACCTTCCTATTGCTTTGAACATTTTTCCAGTAAACAATGAAACAAAACTGTCCAATTCAGAACATTTCCATCATAAAAGTCTACTTAAACTTCTACAGTCCACTATTATCAGTAAATATGCACAATTCTACAGTTCACCATTATCAGTAAATATGCACAATCTCTGAAGTAGTAAAAAAGTAATCTAAATAACTCCACGTTAAATAAATCTGTAATGAAGAGGTTGGTGCTAGCAATCACCTTTACATTTCATGGTTTCATCGAACAATAAAGTGTCTGATGCCACTGTGGAATAAATTGCCTAAATTACATTAAAAATAAGCTAGTAATATTGCAATAGGAAATGGATGGCAAACTGATAACAGGCTCATAATTAGTATCTTAACTTTCAGCATTCATCCCTTATGGGAGTAGAACCAACAACCTTCTGCATCAAAAGCAAGCACACAGCCTGTTGTGCTATTAGCACTAAACTTCTCTTCCCCTGCAGCTCTCAGCTCCTTGTAAAATCTGCTCAATACTCAACTGCATCTCAACTTCGCAGCACAAGAAGTCTGGAAAAAGCAAAATTTATTGGGGTGGGTCAAAAGGGCAAAAACTAGGGACACATTAAACATTGCTTGTATAATCTTGGAAAGCTGCTAGAATAAAATGCTATGTTACCACGATACCACCATACATTTTACTGCCAAAGTCCCTGTGCAAAAAAGAGTCAGAACATACCACTATGCCAAATCACCTGCTTTGTGAAAGAAAAATGCTGTGTTACCATCGTAATTTTACAGACAAGGTCCCTGTGCAAAACAGTCAAGAGCAACATACCACTACGCCAAATCAGCTGTTTTGTGAAAGAGAGGAAGACTGAAACTTAAATGGCTATCATTTAATTAATTCAGTTCTCACCATAGCTGTCAACCCCTTAGCACAAAACACCTGGACAAACCCAGTAATGAGGGAATACAGCCCTCAAACATATTCAGTGAATTCAGTTCTTGCCATAGCTGTCAACCTTAGCACAAAAAACCTGGACAAAGCCACTAACAGGGTATTACAGTCCCAAAAATAAGGAAAACTTTCAAATAGTCATCTTATAAACATAAAAAATTGCTATAATAAAAGGTTGTGTTACTATATATTTATTGCTAGAATAAAAAGTTGTTTTACTATGTATTTTCTGAAGACTATGAAGTCTGAAATTCAAATGCCTGCCAATTTTACTTCTGATGGAACAAAAACAATTTTCAGCAGAGGCCCAGGGAGAAATACTGCAGACACGTCTTTGTAAAATGGCAGGATACCAGAGCAAATCCACACAAACACAGAGATAAGATGGAGACTCCACAAAGAAGGCACCACAGCCAAGAATCAAACCACAAATCCTGTAGCTATGAGGCAACAATACTGCCACTGCACCATCAAATATGTAAGAAATTAAACATTCAGAAACCTGAAGTCTGAAATTCAAATGCCTGTCAATTTTATTTAACATTTGTTAATCAGGACAGTCTGACTTGGAACAAAAAAACAATTTTCAGCACAGGCCCAGGAAGAAATAATGCAGACATGTATTCGTAACATGGGAGGACACAAAAGCAAACCCATACAAACACAGGGAGAAGATACGTAACAGACCCCACAAAGAAGGAACCCCAGCCAAGAATCAAACCTGAGAACCTGCAGCTGTGAGGCAACAATGCTACTACTACACCATCAAATATCAAGCAAACAGACCCCACAAAGAAGGAACCCCAACACTGCTACTACTACACCATCAAATATCAAGCAAACGACCCAACAAAGAAGGAACCCCAGCCAAGAATCAAACCTGAGAACCTGCAGCTGTGAGGCAACAATGCTACTACTACACCATCAAATATCAAGCAAACAGACCCCACAAAGAAGGAACCCCCAACACTGCTACTACTACACCATCAAATATCAAGCAAACGACCCAACAAAGAAGGAACCCCAGCCAAGAATCAAACCTGAGAACCTGCAGCTGTGAGGCAACAATGCTACTACTACACCATCAAATATCAAGCATTGCAACATTTACAAACCACAGATATTATGAGGAACAGCTCAGATCAAATATGAGGCAAAGATCTGCAATTTTTTTACAAATGGTGGTGGGTAGGGAACTCAAGTCTTTAACACCTGCATACAGGGTTCAAGCCTGAGGTATTCCCTACTACCACACCACCATGAGCACCTGGGGCATTTTCACACACACACACACACACACACACACACACACACACACACACACACACACACACACACACACACACACACACACACACACACACACACACACACCAGTCCATTCACATAGGCTTCCCTACCATTCTACACAATAAACACACACCAGTCCATTCACATAGGCTTCCCTACCATTCTAAACAATAAACACACACCAGTCCATTCACATAGGCTTCCCTACCATTCTACACAATAAACACACACCAGTCCATTCACATAGGCTTCCCTACCATTCTACACAATAAACACACACCAGTCCATTCAAATAGGCATACATTCATTCACACACTTCCCTACATTCATTCACACACTTCCCTACCATTGTAAACATAATTAACACACTTACCTGTCCTTGCTGCCCATTCTCCATAACATAATCCAAATGCCCGCGCAATAATCCAGTCCCGACGAGAGTCCATAGTCCCGCGATCCCAAACCCTAATCCACAGTCCCCCGACGAGAGCATCTGACTGCTGCTGTTGCAGTCCGGCCCCGACGTGTTTTCCCAGCGAATCTGTGCACTTTAAAAGTGCACAGACATCTCCTATGTTTCCCTACCTGGACTGCCGGACTGCCTGGAGCATGCGCAGTAGACTCGCAGTAGTCCAGACTACTGCGAGTCTACTGCGCATGCTCCAGGCAGTCCGCGAATTTAAAAAAATTTTTTTTTTTTTGTTGAGGGGGCTGCAGTCCGGCAGTCCGATAGCACGCGCCGCCCCTGCATTTAACCAAATATCTTTTCCATGGCTAATGTAAACTGTAAACACAAACTGGAAAATGTACACTATCGACAAAAAATATGCATAGTCTTCGTCAATGCCAATAGACTTTGATCAAACTGTTGCACTGCTCAACAGAGGCGTTATTTTTTATATATTCTCTTTATAAACATTTTACCCAACAGTAACACCCCCTTGTATGCCTCTCTTTGGTGAGATCCAACCATATCACTGTGACATTCTCCCCGAGGACCGACGCTGTGGTCCCTAATAAGTTATATTCATCCAGGGGTTACTTAAAAACCAATTATCTTCTGTTTGGTGAGATTAATGAGAACACAAATGATACAGTTTTACAGCAAACCTTCCACCTGAGGTTGACATTTTCATCCCACTAACACAAATGACTGAGGTATCCCATACCGATCCAATGCGGGGATACTGGCATGTCAATAAACTATAACAAAAATAAAAAGGGTTTTGATCATTTATAAAGATCTCTTCACCATCAGAAAATAGTTTTAAACCTGCTAAGTCACTTAAAACGTATCATTAGAAAATGCAAGGCTGACTATGAACATAGGTTTGTTACCAATTAAAAAGACAACTTTAAGTCATCTTCAGCTGGATTAGGAAGCTTCCAAGTAGCATAATTGTGAACTGAACTTTTAACTACTGGTACCTACTTCTTTGACTCCAAGGACATTGGTAATATTCTTACAGACAAATTTTCTTCCAATTACACCTCATCCAATACCTGAATTTCCTAAGTGTCCAGCACTTAGATGTACCCTCCTACCCACACCTGTAATGAGAAACTGAACATGTAAATGGCACTGACAGCACCTGGACATGCTACCTACTACCAGGAGTTCACTGTGTTTTGATGTAACCATGGTAAAATATTGTCGCAAACCTGGAACCATTTCCACACACCTGGCCTGGAATTCACATTAGGACACTGTAACAGAGGTACATGTATGCATCTTGACAGAAAGCAGTCCATCACATCTGCTGCCATATTCATCTCCCAGCTAAGTATGTGTGCACCACATCTCCCCAAAATAAGGAGGATTTATGATGATGCAACTTACATGGGTCAGTATGGCTGGGTACCACAGTTGGTCTGGGTGAAGTCTATGTGATCACTGGGTAAATGCCTGCTATTTTTTTATTTTACTCATTTCTTACTCAAGAAAACCCAGTTGGCACAAGCCTGTTTTCACAGGCAACTCAGGAGCACTGCCTGGTTAAGTGATTTGCTCAGAGTTGCACAGTAGAGACATTGTTAGTGACAGAATCACACTCCAGGCTAGTGGATGACGCTTATTAGCACTTCATAGCCTTAGCCTTCTATACTACACTTAAGAAAGCAAATTAAAACATGCTTAATATTATATATAGTTCTTCAAAGCTACTGAAAACATAGTAAGTGGAAGTAGCACTGTAGGAAGATAAATAACTGATATGCCCGTGATTACATACACATTTCCTTCTGGTACGGACGTGATTACATCAACATGTCCTCCTGGTGGCACACAATCACTTCTACACTGTGCTCGGCTCCATCAGCGGATGCTTTGCATGTGCTACTCAGCAAAAGCACGGCCCTCATTAAGGCGATGCATACAGATGTTTTCTTCCTTACATGGTACTGCAGTCAAGTGATTCCCTTTTGTGAATTGCTGTAATATGATGACAGTGTAACAGACCTTGTGAGCAGGCTGACAGTAATGCATACACACCTTACATTCTATACAATGTCCATAAGTCCTTCAAGATCATGCCTGAGGTCCACGTGTCTGCATGCGTTCTGTATGTTTGAGTACACAAGTACTGACATCGATCCCCCTTTTCTTCCCATTCTGTGCTAAGGGTTGAGGTGGCATATCAACAGTAACCAAATCACATAAAGAATATTCACACTGCCAGGTGGTTAGCTCTGACCTATTAAACCTGCATAAGCTTCATAGCTGACCTGTAAAGTGGTGATGTGTGGCCACGTTTTTGTGTCTCTGCTAATTCAAGTTTATTTTAAATTAGATTTTGGCTGGATTAAGATGGACTTGACCCGGGCAACTCAAACTCGCACTTTGGCATGGAATATTACATCAGCAGATGGAATGAACTGGTCACTGCAATAGCTTTTTCTTTATTACTTTCTTATTTTTATTTAGAATACAGTCCACTTGCAGTTCTGGTTCATCAAGGCCTCCAGCAGTGACCTGTACTTTCCATTTGTTTAAAATATCTTCATTAATTTACTCCAGAACTCTGCCCAAGGCTATATGGTTGAACAGGAAACCCAGCAATAGGTTCATTTAAAGAAATGACTGCTGCAGCCACAAGGCTCAGGAAGGGCTTGGTGTAACGCCAAAGCAATGAGTTCTATTGTAGCTTAATGGAACCCTACCTGAAATGGGAACAGAAAAACCTCCAATGTGAGGGGACAAAAGACACTCGGGTGTGATGAGTGCTAATGCAGTGTGTCTAGCACAGGTAAGTCTTCAAGCCATTTAGTCCTTTTAGAGAAGGATCTATACAACAGGTCAGGGCTCACACATGTGTTAATCAAGGAAGACACACTAGACACAAATGCCTGTTTTCAGGGTTGATCAAAGAGCTCTACTGTAGTTATGTCACCTGCTCGGAACCACTTTAATATGCAGGCTGAGGTTGGGCTCTTAATTTGAGGTCTGACAGACATTCATCAGCAGCAGGCTACAGTCATATTTGCTGTTTAGCATTTGTTTAATTTATTAAATATTTATTCTTAAGGAAATGTATTACCTTTTACAAATGTTTGGTTTGCACCCTAAGCCTCAAAAATGAAATGCTGTTTATGCTGCTTAGTATATCCCTCTCTGCCTATCTTGTAATCAGATGGATCTTAAGGGGGAATAAATATTCTGTTTAAGCAAATTACTTTACAGATGGTATGTTGTCTAAGATGTGTTCCATTTTTATGACATCACTCATCTCATATTCAGAAAACCTTACTCTCTAAATATAAGTCAGTAAATGTAAGACCTGCTCTAACATAAATCACATTAATACATTTGTTTACTTGTTTAACAAGCAGGTAAAGAAGTGAATCCAAATATATTTACGAATATTTCAAATCAATGAGATTTTGGGCAGAATAACATACACGAGTTTAAAGTATGCAGTACAGTAGTTTACAACATAAAAGCAGTTAGCACAGAGAATTAAGGCTATGAACTTTATATGTGCTATGTCCTGAGGTCCATAGTTTGATTCCCCAAGCCTTCATTTGCCTTCAGTGTGGCTTTGAACTAGTCATTTAACCAAACAGTGCTCTGGCCCAACTGGGCTCCACAGAGGTCTGCTAGACTGCATTCCTAGTAAGTGAATGAACCTATACCTGCATTAACTTAAATGGTCACTTAAGAAGATACCAACTTTTTGAGACAGAAAAGAAGCATATAGGTAGAAACTCTGATGGTTGCTGAGAGACAATATTCCAGAAGCATACCTCTCAACTGCTGTAACTTATATGTATAGTATTACGAATTTCCCCTCACAATCAAACTCTGAACCAACTGTACATGAAGTACTGAATATTGCAAAGGAGATAAAAAAACTAAAGTGGCATCCTTAGAAAATGGAAGGAGCAAATTACGTGTAAGTAAATGGAATTTGTGGGAGCAACATATGCAGAATAATGTTCAGGAGGAGTGAGGTTTAAGGGAAGTCAGCAATATATGTAATGTTTGGAGTGAATAACGTTGATAAAAAGAAAGAAAACATATATATTGTGTATAGTGCATGAATATGAAACTGTTACTATGGCTTATTGTCTTTTCTATAAAGGTCTGTGTGCCCAGTTATTGAGTGATAATTTAATAAAGGTGTTAAAAATAAATGTTATACAAATGAATTTCCCCCTCAGACTTGGGCTTGCTCCTGCTAAATTTAATGATGCTCTTCCTAAAGTTAGACTTAATGAATGGAACATAAATATTAAGTAACTGAACTAATCCTACAAAGATGAACAGGAATTAATTGTATAAGATCTAGTTAATGAAAACTGTCTACCTGAAAAATAAGAAAGTGCTTCTCTCTTATGGCTCTCTACTTTGATTTTTAAAAGCCAGTGCTACGACTAATACTCAAATATTTAGAGGTATGTCTCATTTTGATAAGACCATTTTCCATACAAAATAACAATTGTCCAAGGTAAAATAAAGTTTAGAAGTTGAAGGCAATAAAGGAACCTAGCAACTTTGATGAAAAGCTGCAGGCTTGCATATCTGCTTTGATGCAACGTAGATTATAACTATAGTTTACTACCCAGAATGGCAGTGAGATATCATGCATGTGACTGGGGGGAAAGGTTACCCAGATGTACAAAGTATCCCGAGCAAATTCCCACTTAAGTATGCTTTTGATCCTAGGAGGCATTGCATCAGCTGTGCAAGAATTTACCTTTAAAAATGTAATTCATCTATTTCCATTAATGCGTGACAGCGACTGAAACTGGATGGACTATCGTTAAACACTGTGAAAAAAAGAAAATACAGGCTGTTAACATCAGTGCAGGCTAAGACAAGTACTTGATTACAGTGGTGGAATTCTTACAGATGTGTATGTTCTAACCTTTTCCTTGCCTATATTACAGCAAGAATGGTATGCTATCTTGTGCATGCAGCTTGTGATCAGACGAGCACTCTTAAAGGGGAACAGTAGTGATATGACGTACCACTAGGAGTCTTTAACACTCTCTCCCCTCCCCCAGACTGCATCTCAATTTGCAGCAACAAACCTTCATTGAGCAAAGGTCCAGATACTAAACCCTCCAAAATGAAACTCCTATGAAGGCCAAAAGCCTCTGTATACAAGCCAGGCCGAGCCTGAAATAAGCTGAAACCTTCAGCAAATTGTTAAGCAAACAAGCTGGCAGATCAGTACAGGAGGTGTGGAGACAAGTAGGAGCAAACTGTGATGAAATATTCATCTATAAATAACTTTTCAATCTAGTGCCTTCTCACACAAATACTATCATGGAACATTAGACACAACTACCTTCCAGGGATCTCTGAGCTCACTAGAGAGCAATTTTAACATCTACTGGCATCTGTGCAAAGCGATAGGGACTGACTTCATGTAACCAACATTAAATTTATGTGAACACTCCCTGCAATAACTATACGATATCAGGCAGCTGGTGGTTGATGCATAGCACATGCAGATTTTATATCTAATGCATAAACTAACCTTTGCAATAAAGAGTTAGCAGGTTTATTAGTTTAGGAAATAGCTATAATTAAGGATAATTCATAATGGCCGCTTATCCACTCTGCAAGAAATAGCTAGTTTAATTTACTCTCCATTTCTTACAGTAATAAATAAGCAAACTGCTACCTCCTGCCCAGATGTTGTTCTCACTCAGTTCTGTTTGGCTGATTTTTGTTTGTGTTTTAATCAAAAGAATTGGTAGATAAGAACATAAAATTCAATGCTCCTTAAACAAGCTGGTGATAAGGAAATGAGCAGGAAATGCCATCGGGGATCCGAATACAGTAAATGAAAACTGTTAGTACAGCAGTACAGTCATTTTGACACATCTGGCTTTGTGAAGAACTCTTTTTTTAAGTGCTGTTTGGATTGTATACTGCAGTACAACTTCTTATCTGCACAGCAGTTAATATGTTCTCATCACAAATGGTCCCAGTTCACAATGTCATAAAACATAGTAAACTGTGACATCACTGTGGATGTCCAATCTAAATAATGAGAAGAAACATTTTCGGTCAATGTGACATATTAATTTTTTTATTGTATGTAGGTGGTAAATGTGTAAGCAAAGGGTACAATTACTTCACTTGCTTTAATATGTGACCTAGGGAATGTACTAGGCATGAAGTAATTAAGTGAATGACACAAAAATTATGTAATACAAAGAAAGAGTGTAAGACGTACGTCTTTTGGAAAACTAGATACAGCACAATTAATAAATTATTAAACAATGCATGCCACTATCATGAAGGAGTATCAATACAGACTGTAAGTTCAGCCACACACACACACACACACACACACACACACACACACACACACACAAACAACAGGGCTGAGTGGTCTGATCTTAATCCTTTCAAAGCACACAGGATTCTGAAAGAATCATATCATCTGCAGGTGAATAAAGCACTTGGATCCACAGGGATTCATCCTAGAATTCCTAGAGAAGTGATGGGGAAGTGGGAATACGAACAACTACGCTTGTTAACTAATCATATCACATGTGGCTTTAAAAAGGCAGAAGTTGTTTCTTTCACAAGAGGATGGAAACATACAGTGTGGAATCTATAAAGCTACGTATGTGTACATTTACACATTCTGTGTGTGTAGACTCACACATGCACACACGGGGTCTATATTATATGAGTGAAAATTCATATGAACGAACGCTCTAATGAGCGAAAATGCCGGGCATCAAAATGCTTTTTCTGGGGTCGCAGTACAGTGAAGATAGTAATATTTGCCCTTTCCTCACTGTAGTGCGATCTCGGAGTTGGAATATATATTTAATGGGGGGTGTGGGGGGGCAGCCCCCCACAATACAACATTCGATGCCTTGCATTTTCGCTGATTACAGCATTCATTCATATGAACTTTAGCTCATATAATACAGGCTCGTACACACGTATATTTATATACATGGCAATAACCAACATGAGTAATATAGCTAAGATGTCCGGTTATTTATTCCAAACATCTGCCAATTCCACGGACACCTGGATATCACCTGTAGCAGACATTTGTGATCAAGCCTTTTATACTGGGAGGCTAGAAAATTATCAACAGTCATTTATAATCATCTATAAGATCAGATAAATAGATCAGACCTTTACTGTCAACATGTCACCCTTTATGGTAAGGAAGAATCATTTTCACGGTTCAAGGATTTATTATTATTTGCTCCTTCAGTTTTTACTAGTTAACCATGTTATGTTTGGGGCATGATAATGTTTATTTTTCTTACACTCAAATGCCTACATAAACTGTACCCAGGGTATCTAGATCAATACATAAACTGTACCCAGGGTATCTAGATCAATACATAAACTGTACCCAGGGTATCTACATCAATACATAAACTGTACCCAGGGTATCTAGATCAATACATAAACTGTACCCATACCCAGGGTATCTAGATCAGTATTAACACTGCTCATTAGATGTTTTCAGAACTGGCTACATGTTTTTTCTAGCTACCAGTAGCTGACTTCCTTCTGGATTGAGGCAGAGAGATCCTGTACAAAGGGTCTGCGATCAAGAGTTGGCCCTAAATATTGTAATCAAAATGTTCATGGTAGTACTGCCACAAAGGAATCCACTCTCTCACTAGCAAGACGGTTTTAGGGTGTGCTTATGATGACAAAAAATACATCATCTGTTTATGGAAGCGGATAGATTTCCCCCAGAGCTGAGGACTGCCATGAATTATTATTATGTAGGCATTTCCTGAGAAAAAATTCTTTACAGTCACAAGAAGGACTTTTGAACCCCTCTGTTCAGATCTGGTCTTCGTTAAGTATTTACTCTGAATCAAACAAAACATTTCCATTTCCCTGATTTTTGCCAGGTATTCTATATTTCATACCACTAATTATGTACAAATTAGTGAAACACATGGTCTGTATCAACATTAAACGTGAAAAGTCTGTGTCTAAATGGGGCTCATTGTTCCCCTTTGATGCAACTGTAATATCTTCTTATTCTTCGGTATGGAGTTTTTTCCTTTCCTGTTTAGTTGTTAACACAAGTCCAGGTTTGTGGCTTGCACTGCAATGGATGCTTCTTTGTTTAAGATAACCTTTATAGTGGTTTCCTTGTTGGGGAAAAAATGCTCCCGGGGAAACCATGTACCTAACTTTCCATAGTCTCCTTGTTGGTCCAGTAGCAGTGCAACCGCATGGAATGCAAGAAAGGGGTCCTGGAGTCAATCACCAGACAAAGGTTAGATTTCTAATTTCCTGTTTAATAGTTTAAATAAAAAGGTTTAATAAAAACAGTTAAAAACACAACTATCACACAAGGATTGCTTTTATAAATTTCCAATAAAGTGGGAGAAAACTTAACTTCAGAGCATATCACAAGAGTGTAGCCCTCTCACCAGTATGTGAGTCTGTATAACTATATAAGAAAATTTGAATACAATTTATCAAAAAATGGACTTAAAATTCTGGCAAGCAACATGTCAAGTCAAATGATGCAAGAACTACTTGCAGAAATCAAGTTAGAAAGCTAGAAACTTACTTAGAAAAGTAGATCTGATGGTAGAAAAAAGGCAGCTTGACTCAAACTTCCCACTTCAATATCTACTTGCTAAGCCATTGATTAGTATTAACCCACAGCTTTGTTTGCCATCAACAAATAGGAATACTCTTATAAAGAAAAGACCCTTTGTAATTGTGAATTCCATTAATTTTCTTGAATCTACTGTTTTCAAGGAAGCTTCTGCACATCACCCACTACTCTTTCTGTCAAAAAAACAGTTCCTTGTATTTTTCTAGACCCATTCCATCTGCTTTGTATCCTCAAATGCGTCCTCTTATTCTCATAAAGCAATTTGTTCTGAAAATCAAAGTCTTGAATTGCGGGCATCCCCATGAAATGCATACAAGTTTCCATCATGTCACTCCTGCATTCTTTCCTCAAGATAACTACACATACTACACTTTTCATATTCACTCATATACTTCTTCTAGAGAAGGGTGCTCACCCCTAAAGTTCATATACTTTAAATGCACACATCATGTGAAAAGGTCTATTTCAGCTGTAGCTTTGATGAATTTGATGGCAGCCACATTTCCTGAAGGGAGTGTCAGTGCAAGAATGATACCCCTTCAATCCAAGGTGCAATAACCCTTGAGTTGATTATATAACTAGCAAGGATGCATAAGGCATAGCTCACAGCATTAAAAATGTGCACAGTTCTGCCCCCATTATAAAACAGAAATAAAAAAAAAAAAACGTGAAAAATGTTTTCAACCATCCTGATGTCCATGAAGTAGTTTTTGTTAAAAAGGTCAGGACACATTGTTACTGGCAGCGTAAAACAAGAACAGCAACCTCTAGATTCTTACTGGCGATACCGCTTCCTACAGAACTCCTTCCCTGGGTTTTGGAATTCCAGATTAATTACACTGCATTTCTGCACTAACTTTGTCCACCTCTCCAGTCTTGCTAAGGCAATCTTCTTGCTATCAATACTTTGTTGTGTAATGATATAGCTGCATGTCCTTATGCCATCAGTAAAAGAGAATATGTTTTTTCTGATCTTCAACATACACTCAAGAAATTGCCCCACTATTGATCTCAATATACCCCACTGTTTTCATGTACACAAACTCTGTTTACTAGAACACTCATGCCCTACTGTCTAGTCGATTTTTTACTCAGACTACACTAGGACTCACATTAGGTTTATTAAATTACACTTTATGTATTACTTTGCAAATGCCTTCCTACAGTCGACTTACATAAATATAAAAAAACTTGTTTTTTTTTTGTGAATAAAGAAATTATGATTTTTTTTTAAGCCTTGTGATACTAGATGTTTAACTGTTATCCTGAAGACCTCTGCAATGACATATGTTGCTTAAAGACAATCTGAATGTTATGACTTCTGATATTGGCTATTCAAGTGTTATTCTGAAGTAATCTATGCAATTCCAGTTGTTTAAAAACAAATGGTGTCAATGTTTCAATTATCTTCTATTAGGCTATAGAGGAAAATATCCAATGAAGCAAAACTCCAGAGGTAACACCAAAGTGAAGGTGCAAAACACTTTATTGCAAATGAAACAAAAGTGAGCACTTCTGCGTTCAAACCAAACGCTTCTTGTACTTATCTACAACATATCTGTTATTATACTGGTATACCATAAAAAAATCTATATAACAGTGTGGGCGCAAGTAAGCGAGTGTGTGTGTATATACATGTGTTTGAGTACTTATTGTAAGACTGTGTATTTGACACCTGCCAACTGAAGTTATCTGTGGTTGGTATGGATGGGGAGATTGTGGATTAAGAGTCTGCTTGCTGTAGATTTATGTATGTTTTGTTTATGCTTATCAATGTTATGTTCTATACACAAAGTATTTTAATGCGATATAGAGTCTGAGTATGAATCACATAAATCAGAGATCAACACTGTCCATCTGAGCAGAGGGAGTTAGCTTTACAGCAGTATGACTAAAATTAAGCGTTTTTACAAATTCGTTTTCTATCTTAGAAGCCCCACTCGAAGACCAACAGTATGGAGATATATTCAGCACCAAGCTGCTAGCTCCTTCCTAGGCTGAGCACCCATATGATGTTGCTAGGTGAAGGTAAACTTGTTGCACCCTCTGGAAATCTGGTCTTCAGCAGCAGAATGACCTGAGCTCTTTCTACTGCTCAGTCGCATTGTGTGCAAGTAACATATTAGTAAGACTATGTTTGTGGAAGTAGGAAGCTTCAGACAGTACATATGAGCAATGCAAGAGACAGACCTGTATACAAAAAAAACATCCTGCTTCTATGTTACTTATGGGAATACAGTTAATAAAGCAATTTTAAAGAAAATTAGCAGAAGTGAAGAAATATGGTAGATTATAGTGTTTGGAGCTACAAAGGCATCATTTTCAATTAGAAAAATGGTCTATCTGCAATCACCAGGAAATATCTCACTACAGGAAATACAGCAGAAAACTGGAATATATAGTTTGAGAAACTCAAGTTATTCTTCAGTTTGTATGGAATACCAGAAAAGACTGAAAACATACAGTGTACTACATTTCTACTGGGAATGAATGCATGAAGCTATTTCTCCTACTTTTCTAAAAGAGGAAAAATAAATAATTGTAACCAAAAAAAGTTCAGAAAGTATGGGGAGCCCAGAAATAATGTGACTTTTATTTATGACTTATTCTTTACAAAGGTACAAAGTCTTACAGCGACTAAATATGGTAAGATTATTGAAATAAATAATCAAACCAAAAATATGACTTTGTTGTGTTGCATAATACATTAATAAAAGAAAAACTAAACTGTCATATAAGAAGTTATGAAACAAGGGCAGGCATTTAAAAAAAACAGATATGACCTTATTAAAATCTGTGGATGTATACACAGCAAGTAAAATTCCAAGCACAAAGTTAAAAGATTAAGTGAAATATGGATTTGTGCAAGGTAAAAATGTGAGTTAACTTGTTGTTGTGTCTTTCGGCTTTTCCCGGTTAGGGTTCGCCACAGCGGAACTCCAGTCCGCTAATGATTGGCAGTAGATTTTTACGTGCCGAGTTGCCAGCTCTGATGCACAACCTTCAACAAAGGTATGCCCATTCACGCATGTCTCCACACAGAAGACGCTCTAGCTGAGAATCGAACAGGACAACGTCTTACCGTGAGGCGACAACACTACTGCTAAGAATGTAAAATGAAACAATAAAGTGAGAGTGCATTGTAAGAGTAATGAAGACACAAATGAGAGCCATGAAGTACTAAGTAAGCATTGCGCAACTGAAATTCAAGCTTCGTGTGTTAGGTATGACTATAAGTATGAAAGGAAGCAATGTCTGATATTAATTTTGTAAAATCTATACAAGTAAGAATATTTTTTCAGAGATGAGTGAAAGGGAAGATAAGTGTGATCTGAAAAAACTTGCTTGTTAAACAGAAACATGAAGATGAGTTTGTTGTTGCTAGTTAACTGAAAATATTGGCACTCTGATATCTAAAAATGTACAGGAAACAACATGACAAGAAAGCAAATCAGACTGTTGGAAAGAAATATTGAGAATCTGTGAGCAAAATGCTGAATTTAAACTAGACGATGGAGAAGAGGATAGTATTTTATTTGAATGCACTTTTGCAACATTGGAAGGGAAGACATAGAAAAGAAAGCTGCACTTTCTTAACATTTTCAAAATACCAGGCAAAATCATAACACTGAATAAGAAAATAAATGCAAGTTTATATTTAAAACTGTAACACTTGAAGAAGATAATTATCCTAATATGGTGGTTGTTTGAATTGTGAGAAGCTTGGCTGGGCCAACTTTAGCAATTGTGGGTCCACTCAGCTGCATCCCGCGACCTGTCCCCAGTCACTGCACACTTCATCCTCTGTCTGCCCCCACAACTTGTTTTAAATTTTTCTCTCTTTTCCTTGTCCCCATCTAATGTCTTCCTCTTCTTCACATCTCACTTCCAATAGTACTTACTGCAAATATTCTGTTTTTTGTCATTTTTTTCTCCATGCTAACTTTATACTATATGACATTATCACAGTGTACATATACTCTTCTTACTGGTTTACTGAGTTCTTGTATCAGTGTTCATTTATGCTACATATTATCCTGAGTTATATTTTTCTGTGCATGTTTGCTCTTATATTACCACTGCAGCAATGACACTGATTAAAGTGATTTATTACTTAGTCTATATTTCTACCGTGCTAAGCCAAAAGAATGTCTATGTGAAATAGTGCTCTACTTTGGTTAACAAACTCTAAATAAATAAATAAACAAACAAACTCTTTGTAAGTTAACTACCCTATACGCTCCAGCATCTTTGGAAGGTGCTGTAGACAGCACCAAGGAAACTATGCTTCTAAGAAGTAGGATCATTTCTGAAACAAAAAACTTGGTAAAACACTGTGATTCACCACAATCTCCAGGTCTTACTTCCCATGCCCAGTGTCTTTTGATGTCAGGAAGTAGTGGCCAACTGAGTCAGCAGTGCTGCACTTAAAGCTTGTGGGAAGACTGAGGGGTACAAAAAGAGCATGAACATTTTCTAACTTCCATTATACATTCTGAACTCATCTTACCTGTTTCTTCCTTACTGATCTTCTAATCATCTCCTGCACTAGCTCTGAATGGTTAGAGTTCCTTACCCAACTATTTTTCATACTATGTTATAGTGAATGTGTTTCCATAAAAAAACATCAAATTGTCGAATTTCCTCAGAATGCTCAACATTAATAGTACTAATCTCAAGACTCTCCTTAGAAATGGCAGTGTTAACATACCACTCCACTTATAACTATTACTGAAAGTTTATTTTAATTCTTTATTTGTTAAACAAGGTAAGTGGATTAACATGCAGAATTTTTCCAGTAATATCACAGGTCACAAGGACAAAAATACGAATTACATGCAGGGATAAGTTAGAATAGTCACTAAGCATCATGTTACAGCAAATGTGAGAAAATCAGAATGACTTAAGAAAACCCACAGAAACATACAAAAATATGCAAAACTCAGTTTGTTCAGCTTTATATAATATACTTTCTTCAAAAATGTCCTCCAAATTCAGTCCAACCATTTTCAAGCTTTAAGTTTGTGCTTGCCCCCCACCCCATTTTGTATGGGACTCAAACAGTCATAACTCTGCAGTACATTTGTCAGGCAGACTGTATCTGTTACTGTTTTTCCATGTTCATCCAAGTTGAATTATTTTTCTACCCACTTCTGCCTCTTACTACTCAGCACAAACACCTCATTTTCACTTATGTCAGATTATTTTGCTACTTCTAACTGCAGAAAATATTTCCCTGCCATATGGTTGAACTGGTGATATTACTACTCTCAGTGATAAGAAGTTACCTCACATTACAGTATGTTATTATAGGTTCACAGGTAGGTACTAGGCTATCTGCTCAAGGGCCTAAGTAAGCCTAGCCAACAAGATTCCCTGGCTTACGCCACCCAAAAAAGTTATTTTCCTGTGCTCCTGTTGAGCAGAGCCACAGAAGTGATCCCCAGGGTGTATTTCTTATTCCCCATCCACTCATCAAGATTTTTCTTGAAGAGTGCTAATGAGGAACTTTGCTTGACATACATGGGTAGATTGTTCCAGAGTATGGGAAGTCTCTGGGACAGGAATCTATCCCTCCAGCATGTCCTGTTTATTGTGGTGACAAGGGTTAACTCCCTAGAGCGTGTAGCTTGGAGGGATTGGGAATTATTTAGGTGTAGCATGTCCAACAGCTCATGGTTTGACATAGCTTTATATGATAGGCAGAGATCACCTCGGAGCAGGCGATATGCTATGGAGTAAAGCTGGAATTTTTTGAGATGGTCAGTGTAGGGCATCTGTTTGAGGCCAGTAATCCTATTTGTGGGGTACGTCTGTGGCCTTTCCAGCTGCTGCAGATGTCCTATGAGGTACAGTCCAAAAGGGGAGTTGCACTCTATAATGGGTCTAATAAGTGTAAAGTAGAGGGGAATAATGACCGCTTTTTTCCTGGATTAGAACCCTTTTGTGATGAGGTGTGCCACGTAGAAGGGCTTCCTGTCTACTGTGGTGATGTGATTATCAAACGAGAGACTAAGGTCCACCTGGGTCCCAAGGTCTCTTATCACACATTCAGCGTTAAGTAGACTGCCGCCTATGTGGTAGTTCATGGGTACAGAGTTTTCACCAAACGGGATGAGAATGCCTTTTTTGACATTGAGCTTGAGGCCATGGCTCTGACCCTAGGCATCTGTCTTTTTTGTTTATGTTTACTAGTGTTTGTTTTCATATTATCTAATACTAACTATGCCACAGGTATCTTTTGCAACTGTATTAATCAGCAATCAATCATAAACTCCATGTCAGAAACAGAAGATAAAGAAAATGCAGGACCTCTCTAGCAAACTTAAGTAAGCTTGGTCTTATTTTCTTCACTAACAGTAACTGGAGTGGTACACAAAACCAAGTAGTTAATCAGACCAAATGGAAATGTGAGCAGCTAACACTGCAAACTATACAAGAGACAGCAGCAACTGACCACTTTGGAAATGTGAGCAGCTAACACTGGAAACCATTAAAAAAAGGTGCAAAGCTGCAGTTAGCAGGAGAACAGTACTAGCCACTACTGCAATACATAACAGGATATGTTGTCCACTTCATTAATTAGACTTTCAATACTAGGATCAAGACTACCAGTAAGAAAATGCACTGCACTTTGCTGTAGTGTTTCTCAGCAAATTGCTGGACCTCATAAAGCATAATGACTCTGTCAACAGTTTAGCATGAGGCATCTTGGGAAGCATGATTCTATTGGGCCAAATAGATCAAACTGACCTAAGTCTGCCTCTGAAGTCACTGATGGTAAAATTGATTCACAATGTGAAGGTAAAGGCTGAATATAAGAGACATAGTCAAAAACACACCTCATATACTGCACAGAGCCATACAAGTGAGCCCCTGCATAACTATGTTGATTTACTTACAAATATGGGAAGCTTGCTAGGAAAATATAAAATACAAGGAAATCATGATGCAATAATACATGCCCTTCGGAAAGTACTAGTAGCTCCAAGGAGAAGACATGAGCAGGAACTGAAGTCAATTAGAGCTAACACAATGGATGAATAATATGGTTAATTTTGTAAAGCAAGACAAAGTTCACATCTGTATTACTTCATAGGATCTGATTAACATGATTAAAATAGAGCTCTGAAGTACTGATCTCAACAATACCAAATTCTGTCAGTACTCAACTAAAACATGAATTACAGTAGATAAGTTGAACAAAGCTTTAAACTGTAGACAATTAAAATGACATTAGGAAGTTACAAGTACCTTACACATCTAAACCAGATGGCAAGACCTTGTTTCCTCCATTTGTGTGTACCATGCAGTTTTCAGACTTGCCATCTAGTTGTTTAGTTTATTAGTTCAGTTTGGTGGCTTTCCCGGTTCATTAAGGTTACCTTACAAATCTGTTTGGTATTTCAACAGCAACTTAAGTTTTCCAAAGAGCTGCTGAAGAGGTAACTGAAGCCTTGAAAGGTGGCATAAATATAGTTGATGGCAGATTAGTGTAGGTTCATATGTAAGATGAGCATGACACAAGAATGGGTTAGCTACTAAAACTGTTTAAGCTGATAGCTCTGAAATTTATGGGCCATATTCCAATATCAGGGAACTAAAGTCTAATGAAAAAATGTCAAATCAAGTCTGCAAATTCAAAGCCAGAAAACAAACAAGCATTGTATACATTTGCAGGAATACTGCAATATATTGCAGATTTTTTTTTGTTTTGCAGATTGTGTACTTAACATGTCTGAGATAAATATATATCTTAGAAAGCTGTTAGAGAAAGATATAACCTGGGAATGGAGCCAGTGTAGAAAAAGTATTTTGAAATGCTCAATAATCTAGTTACAGAAGCACTAAAGTTAAAATAGTATTATATAAATAAGGCAGTTGTGCTGAAAATAGAAAACATTCAGAATAGTACAGAAGCTGTGATATTACAAAAAAGCAAACAATCTACCAATAGATTATGAACATTTATAAATGAACAAAGAGTTATGTTCAACTACAGCAACAAATATTAGCAATAGCATTGCACTATAACAAAATCCAAGAGCATATATTTAGTAAAGAAGTTCAAGTGGAAACAGACAATAAATACAAAACATATTCAGAAAGTCTTTGTATGAGGCACATCCAAAATTACAAAGAATGGTACTTTGAGATAAGAATGTTAGAAAATTGAAATACAGATGAGGCAAAAAAAACTGTTTATACCACTTTCATCAATGAGTAAGTAGAAGTTATTTTGGTAACTCCACAGCTGTGAATGACAGAAATAGTAAAACAATTCCGGGATATAGTTATACAGGCCTGGCTAAATGGAGAACAGGGATGGAGTCCTTACTCTGAAGCAAGTAAAGTACAGTTTTGTACCTACCATAAATGTAGATGTTCGAGTGTTCACACTGCTGCAGTCATCACACTTGGGTAATCCTGCCGTCAAGGTGGTCCCGCAGTCGGCCAGAGTTCCAAAGTCTTGGTCCGGCGTCGGTTGCTGTCGCTTCTTCCCTGACGTCAGTGCGCCAGGGGTATATAATATGCATCCGATGCCATTTTCTTCAGTTCTTCTTGCCCCAGATGTCAGGTGCTCTCAAGTGGGTAGGGAATACATATTTCTAATAAAAAATATACATATAAAATAAAAACAATACCTTCAGTTACCAGCAAATACACCCCAAAGGTTGTATAGGATAGAAGGGTATAGATAAGTCCAGGTAGTTCAGAGGGGATGGAGGGAGGGTAATCTGGACTGCAGCAGTATGAACACTCGAATATCTACATTTATGGTAGGTACAAAACTGTACTATGTTCATCGTGTTACACTGCTGCAGTCATCACACAGTTTGGGTGGCTGGTCTATAAAGAGTTAGAATTGGCTATGAGGCCCTGCAGAACTGCAGTGGAAAATCCTGCTCTGGATTTAGAGTAAAGAGGCAGGTGGTAATGCTTGGTGAAGGTGTGCACTGAACTCCAAGTTGCAGCCTCCAAAATTTCCTTGGTAGGTACTCCTCTGAGAAAGGCTGTTGAAGTGGCTGTTGCCCTGGTGGAATGACGCCTAATGTTATTAGGGACTGATTTTCCATGTTGTGTGTAGCAGTACCGAATACAGTGTCCTCTCCATTTGGATACAGTCTGCTTTGAGATAGCCTTGCCTTGTGATCCTGCATCATATGCTACAAACAGTTGATCAGTTTTCCTGAAAGCTTTTGTTTTGTCCAAGTAGAAGCCTAGCTGCCTGTGTATGTCCAAAGAATGCAGAAGTTTCTCCCCTTTATTTTGGGGGTTTGGATAAAAAGTAGGCAAATGGATGGTTTGGTTAAGAGCCACACTAAATACCACCTTTGGCATGAAGGTAGGGTTTGTCCTTAAAGATACCCTGTCCTGATGAAAAATTATAAAAGGTTCCACTGCCATTAATGCCTGTAGCTCAGAGACTCTTCGTGCTAAAGTTACTGCCAGGAGCAGAGCTGTTTTCCATGATAAAAATTTTAGATTGGCTTTATTGGCTGGCTCAAAAGGTGGTAGAGTCACTTTTTCCAAAATGAAATTGACGTCTCAAGTTGGTGTTGGTGCTCTCCGGGGCGGTCTTATGTTTTTAGCCCCTCTGAGGTACTGCTTTAGCAAGGGATGGAGAATAAAGGAGGCTCCGTGTTGTAACGTGCAGAAATGGCAGAGGCGTGAATCTTAATTGATGAAAAGGCAGCAATCCAGGCAAGCAAACTGCCTCTTCACACAGTTAGTTCAGCACTAAAAATGAATGCCAAAAAACGTAGATAAAACCAAATATTTAATACAGTTTAGCGCTTTCACTCGATAACCGAGCTTCCTCAGAACAATGAACAAAAATAGACATTCTCTTTAAATAAGAGTGTTGGCGCCAAATACAGATAATAAATCAATTAACATTAAAAGCAACAGAGCACAAATTGCTAAATGTTAAAATATACAACAATGTATGATAAAGTGCAATCACTTAGTAATATTCAATGTACATAATGTATAACACATGCATGCTAAGCTGTTCTAACTATTTTCCTCTCAATATTAAATAATATAATTAATTTATATACAAGAGAGGTTTTATTGAAACGTAATCATTTATTCCGGGGGGTGACGTTGCATCAGTGTACACTTGCCACCAAAGTTCTCTATACGATAGAAAATTTTTGTAGTCTCCCCCTCTAGGATTATAAATGATACGCTCTAATATCATAAAACTGAAAGTATGTTCCCTTCCATTTTGAATAATATGCTTTGACAGGGCATTTCTTGTATCTCCCTTCTTTATACTATATAGATGCGAGTATATTCGCTGCCTAAACTGCCTTTCAGTTTTTCCTATATAGTACGCATCACAGCCTGAACATACTGCAATATACACTAACATGGTACTTCTGCAATTACCCTTAGCAGAATATATTTTTAATTGCTTGTAGTTGTTAAAATTAAGCTGGTGTTTTCATTGATCACAACACTGATTACAGTTTCCACATTTTGTCGTGTGTGTCAACTCATTTTGTCGCTTTTTATGACTTGTTCCTTTATTACTCTCTAATATACACTTGATATTACTACCCATCTTATATACAAAATTAGGGCTCTTCCCTACTAGTTCCACTAATTCCTGTGAATTAGTCAAAATATACCAATTCCTGCTCACAATTTCCTTAATGATCTTACTAAACATACCATATTCTATGATAAGGGCTCTACTAAAAGATTTCTTCCCACTAACCTGATGATGATCTATAGTGTCATTGGTCACGTGTGTGTTTTGCTGGTGCCCTGATTGGTTGAGTATGTATAATCCTAATAGTGGGCTATACTTTTTCCCCCCTTGTTTTGTGACATAGCTTATAACATCTTCCATAAGCTTGATGTCATAACCTCTGTTCTCAAATAGTGTAAATATATACTCAACTTCCTTTAACATGTCTGCGTGTCTAGATGTCATCCTGACAGCTCTGATGACCTGTTTTTATGACATCAAGCTTATGGAAGATGTTATAAGCTATGTCACAAAACAAGGGGGGAAAAAGTATAGCCCACTATTAGGATTATACATACTCAACCAATCAGGGCACCAGCAAAACACACACGTGACCAATGACACTATAGATCATCATCAGGTTAGTGGGAAGAAATCTTTTAGTAGAGCCCTTATCATAGAATATGGTATGTTTAGTAAGATCATTAAGGAAATTGTGAGCAGGAATTGGTATATTTTGACTAATTCACAGGAATTAGTGGAACTAGTAGGGAAGAGCCCTAATTTTGTATATAAGATGGGTAGTAATATCAAGTGTATATTAGAGAGTAATAAAGGAACAAGTCATAAAAAGCGACAAAATGAGTTGACACACACGACAAAATGTGGAAACTGTAATCAGTGTTATGTGATCAATGAAAACACCAGCTTAATTTTAAACAACTACAAGCAATTAAAAATATATTCTGCTAAGGGTAATTGCAGAAGTACCATGTTAGTGTATATTGCAGTATGTTCAGGCTGTGATGCGTACTATATAGGAAAAACTGAAAGGCAGTTTAGGCAGCGAATATACTCGCATCTATATAGTATAAAGAAGGGAGATACAAGAAATGCCCTGTCAAAGCATATTATTCAAAATGGAAGGGAACATACATTCAGTTTTATGATATTAGAGCGTATCATTTATAATCCTAGAGGGGGAGACTACAAAAATTTTCTATCATATAGAGAACTTTGGTGGCAAGTGTACACTGATGCAACGTCACCCCCCGGAATAAATGATTACGTTTCAATAAAACCTCTCTTGTATATAAATTAATTATATTATTTAATATTGAGAGGAAAATAGTTAGAACAGCTTAGCATGCATGTGTTATACATTATGTACATTGAATATTACTAAGTGATTGCACTTTATCATACATTGTTGTATATTTTAACATTTAGCAATTTGTGCTCTGTTGCTTTTAATGTTAATTGATTTATTATCTGTATTTGGCGCCAACACTCTTATTTAAAGAGAATGTCTATTTTTGTTCATTGTTCTGAGGAAGCTCGGTTATCGAGTGAAAGCGCTAAACTGTATTAAATATTTGGTTTTATCTACGTTTTTTGGCATTCATTTTTAGTGCTGAACTAACTGTGTGAAGAGGCAGTTTGCTTGCCTGGATTGCTGCCGTTTTGTGTTTTCAAACGTATTTGGTCCAGCTTGCTGGTTTTGGTTTAATTGATGAAAAGGATAGGCCTCTGTCCAGCATCTCAGTTAAGTACTGCAAAATCTGAGGAATGTTTGGAACAAGAGGATCAAGGCTGTGAGCCTGGTTCCAGGCTCAGAATCTCTTCCACTTTTCTGAGTAAGCTTTCCTGGTGCTAGGCCTCCTGGCCTCCAAAATGACATCCATAACAGATTTAGAGAGAGGTGTTGCCTGTTTGACTAAAGTATCTGCCATGCAGCCAGGTTTAGGGTTTTGAGCTGACCGTGCAGGATCTGATTGTTTTGTTGAGTCAGAAGGTGTGGTATTTGGGGCAAAATCCATGGTGGGCCCTGAGCCAAGTTCCTTAATATAGGGTACCAGTGCTGGCGTGGCCAGTCTGGAGCAATCAGTATCATCTGTGTTTTTTCTTGTCTGGCTTTTAGGAGTACCTTTGAAAGGAGAGGCAGTGGTGGGAAGGCATAGACTTTTAGGTTTTTCCAGCTGAACAGAAGAGCATCCACTTTTCATGCTTGTTTGTGATAAGTCCTTGTGCAGAATTTTTGTAGTTGGCAATTCAGAGGAGAGGCAAAAAGATCTATGTCTGGGCATCCCCATTTTTGTGTTATCATGCTGAAGATTTGTAGATTCAAGTTCCATTCGTGAAGGTCCATGATATTTCTGCTTAGGTCGTCTGCCAGAGTATTTTTCTTTCCTGGCAGGAATTGTGCTTGCAGGTGAACTTGGTATGTTAGAGCTGTGTTCCACAAGGTCATGGCTTGCCTGCATAGGGGATAAGAATGAGTGCCCCCTTGTTTGTTTATGTACCACATTACTGTGGTGTTGTCTGTCTTTATTAATAGTTGTCCTGGATGTAGAAGGTCCTTGAAAGCTGTTAGGGCATTTTGAACAGCCAACATCTCTTTTTGATTGACGTGAAGATGCATCTGGTCTGTGGTCCACTTGCCCTGAATGCATTTTCCCGCCATGTGTGCTCCCCAGGTGTAATTCGAAGCATCTGTTGTTAGAGTTTGCCTGGCTGTGGGTTGGGTAAAAGGCTGACCCTTGTTTAGGTGACATGCCTGTGCCCACCATTGAAACTCCTGCTGTAGGCAGGGAATTATTGGAATTACTGCTTCTAGACTGTGAGAATGTTGAGTCCAAACACTTTTTAGGTACCATTGTAATTTCCTCATATGCAGTCTGGCATATGGTATTAGCAGTATGCAGGATGCCATGAATCCCAGGGCCTGCAGAATTTTTCTTGCAGGGAGATGGGACGTTTTTGCCAGTAGTTGAAAATATTGAGTTAGTTGCACTTGTTTTTCTGGCATGAGGTAAGCCATCTGGGCCGTTGTATTTAAGCTGGCACCCAGGAATGCAATCTGTTGTGAGGGCACTAGTTTTGACTTCTTTTCGTTTACTGTGTACCCTAGAGAAATTAGCAACTTTTTCACAAACGCCAGATGCTGTAGAAGAATGTCCTTTGTCTCTGCTTGAATGAGGCAGTCGTCCAGGTATGGATATATTTGAATTCCTTTTTGTCTGCAAAATGCAATTACTGGTGCCAGGCACTTTGTGAAGACCCTGGGCGCAGTAGATAAGCCAAAGGGCAGTGCAGAGAATTGGTAGTGCATTGTACCAGCTTTGAATCTGAGGTATCTTCTGCAATTTTGTCTGATAGGGACATGCAGGTATGCCTCTTTGAGGTCCAGAGTAACAAGCCAAGCCTTCTTGCCCAGCATGGGTAGAAGCTGGTGTAATGTCAACATTTTGAATTTTGGAATATCCAGGTAAGTATTCAGAATTGAACGGTCTAGTATGGGCCTCCAGGCCTTGTCCTTTCTGGGGACCAGGAATAGTCTTGAGTAAAATCCTTGTCCTTATTCCTGTTGTGGTACTTTTTGTATAGCTCTCATGTCCATGAGGGCTGAAATTTGTTTTTGTGCCGCTGCCCATTGATTTTGTTGCAGGTCTGGCATTCCTTTTAGCTTTGGTAAAGTATGGAAGTGGAATCTGTAACCTTGAGACACAATATTCAGGACCCATTTTTCTTGGGTGATTGTTTGCCAGTTTTGAGAAAAAAGTGCTAGTTTTCCCCTTAAGGGGGGTTCCAGAAGGGACGTGCTTGGCGTACGCAAAGGAAAGTCATTGTGACTGTTTCCTGTAAGGTTGAGACTTGTCCTCACCTCCTTTTGGGGTTGAGGTGCCCCACTGTCATTGTCTGTTTCAGCCTTGGGGTTGAGATCTGCCTCTTGGGCGTCTGTATCTGCCTCTCTGTGGCCTGTCTGACACTGGAAAGGACCATTTTTTGTTGGCTAATTTCTGCTAAACCGAGGTGGCTGTACCTGTAAGAAATCTTTGACTGTTTGCATATATTTTGCTTTATCCTCCATTTTCTTTAACACCTCTTCTGCCTTAACACCAAACAAGGTATCATGTTGTAAAGGAACATCCAATAACTTTGCCTTAACATGATCAGGTAAACTCTGTTCTTTTAACCAAGCATGTCTTCGAATAACAGAACCTGTAACTGCGGCTCTACAAGAGGCCTCTAAAGAATCAAAACCACATTGCAGAGTATGTTTTCCCACCTGTTCAACTGCATGCAATAAATCCTGCATTTCTTTACAATCAGGAGCTTCTGAGCTAGCAAGCATTTTCTGTTTTAACTGAGCTATTAAATATTGTTGGTACTTAAGCATGTGAAACTGGCAATTTAAAGCTCTTACTGCTAAAGTTGCAGATGTGTATACTTTCTTCCCCCATCTATCCAAAGCTCTGGAATCTCTGTCAGAGGGTACTGGATTTTTTGCAATGGAAGCCTTAACCCCTTTTGGGCCCTGGGAAATAGTTTCTGGATCAGCAGAAGGGTTTTTGTAAAGAAACTTGTGAGGGTCAGGGACTCTATAATACCTATCTGGCTTGGCTGGAGCAGGGGGCAAAGAGTCAGGAGAGAAGCTGGATTCAGAGAACACATCATCCACAATGTCTAGCACAGGCGGAATAGCCAGGGGCCTGTACTGAGGCTATAAGAGGAAATCCCTGAGCCTTTTCTTGGATTCTGAGTATTCCTGACTTTCCCAATGGAAATGTTCCCTCCTGGTATGTAAAGTTTCCCCAAAAGAGTAATCCTCAGGAGGAGAGGCTGAAGGGATAGATTCCTCAGCAACAGAGTCCTCAGGGGGGTAAAGAGTATCCCTGGTCTGAAGAGGAATCAGAGGAAATGGAAACCTGATCAGAGGAGTCATAGTCTGTATTCTGCCTAGGCCTTTTCTCAGGAGGGGGATGGGAACCCCTGATTAGAGTAATGAGGTCTTCGGCCATTTTAAGCATCTGTTTCTTAGGCATGGAGGACTGTCCAGGAGAATGTTGTACTTGTTTTTTTGTCTTTAATGGTACCTTTGTCTTGGCTGTTGTTTTAATGGTAAGTTGTGAAGGTCTGAAAACACCCTCAGAAGCCAGTGCCTGCTCAGCGGCTCCGGACCCATTTGAGGGATTAGTTTCCGTAGGCCCAATACCTTGAGTTTCCAGAGGCCTAGATGTCTCCACGTGGGAGTCGGAAGCGGCCTGTGGCTCTGAGGTAGTGGGTGTCAGGGGCTGCGAAAGCGCCTCACTGAGAACCGGCAAACCGGCGACTGGCCTAGAAGAGGTTTCGTTGTCAGTTTTGGACCTCGGATGCCTGTCTTTATCCTTGTCTTTGCGCTTTTTCGGTATTGAGGTCGTCGGTTGATCCAACGGCATGGTATAATTGAACCTTTGGCCAAAGTAGTGTAAAGCAAAATCAAAACGTCTCTTTATAGTGCGTTTGTTGAATCTAGCACAAAACCGACAATTAGTGACGTCGTGATCAGGGCCTAGGCATGGAATACAGTAAGAGTGGAAGTCCTTATGAGGTATTTGCTTCCCACAAGAAATACAATTATTAACTTTTTCTGACATCGGTCTGAGGCAAGAAAAAGTTTCCCCAGCGGGGTACTTAGCTTTATTGAAGACTTCGGATCTGAAATTTGACTTCGAAAATCTCAGGAGTCGGCCGACCGGCACTTGCGAACTGCTTCTGCTTCGGGCACCGCGCGGCAAGAAAGACTGAAGAAAATGGCGTTGGATGCATATTATATACCCCCTGGCACACTGATGTCAGGGAAGAAGCGACAGCAACCAACGCCAGACCAAGACTTTGGAACTCTGGCCGACTGCGGGACCACCTGATGACAGGATAACCCAAGTGTGATGACTGCAGCAGTGTAACACGATGAACATCCATAGTTTCATTAGTGGCTCCAACACTGAAGGAGCTGGTCAGGGAGGAGGAGGAGTGAATTAGCATGGCCTCCTCAAGTCTCTTGAAGGATGGGAAGGATTGGGCATATTCAAGAACACCCTCGTAGAAACATAATAAACCACAGTTTAGGTTCCAGGAAATGGGGATGCCTGAAAGGCACAGTCAGACCATTGCAAGATCCCCCATCCTTGTTCAAGTGCATGCAGGGAGTCAAAGCCAGCATATAAAAAGAAAAAAAAATACTCCTGATGGCTGCCTGAATGATGGCCTCTCCCAGCCAGCTCCCATCCTATAAATGATGAACAACTGTGTCCACTGGTTGAGAGGGGCAGATGACTGGCAAGAAGTTGGGACAATAAACTGGCAAAAAGAAAGACAGAGAAAGAGACATATAATGACACAGACTCAGATACGAAGTCACTAAAAGATGTTACAATAAGATATTGGCCTGAGCAAAATTCATCAGTTTTGAAAGAGAGTATGTCTTATTTTTCTTTCAGGGAAGAAATAAACTGTGTCCAGGGTTTAATGATCCAAGTTGACAAAATAACAGTTTCTAGTCAACTCAGAAGTAAATACTTGAAAAGTACGCTATCACATCTAGGAATAATAAAATGAAACAAAAGAGCAGCCAAATAAAAGTACTGGCTCAGAATGTTGACTCGGATATAACCAAAACAACAAAGCAGAGATATCATTTGAGGATGATACCATAACAGTCCAGAAGAATATATGTTTACTGATATAATCCATGGCCATCCTGGTAATAAAGAGCACCATCTTCTGAAGGGCATATTGGCCACCGTTTTGTTCAAAAACAAACATACCATGTATCTTATATGTCTAGATTATTATTATTTCACGGTTCCTAAAATAATCTAACTGGCAGACAGAACAACGTGATTTCCCCACTAAAGTCTTCTCAAATCAGGGAATACTTGACAGCTGTCTGCAACACAAATGTTTGGATTTCAGAAGACAGGTGCATGGCCAAGAATTCAGACCATACTATACTTAATTAGTTAGGATATAAGCAGTGAAGAATCTCATGGAAAGCAGCAGTAGCAAAAGCTGTGAGGGCTGCCTCTCACAATTCTGGAATACAGATATAATTTTGCAGAGACTCATTCTCTTATCAACTACTTGATGCTGCTGGTTACCAAGTTCATTACCAAAAGAACCCCTTAGCACACCAGAGGTTGTGCCTGGTTGTCCTTTCCTTCAAATGCCTGCACCTGTCCTGATGACTGCCTCTTATCCTGACATTTCCTTTTGTTTAATGGTCTCCCCCTTCCACCACTACCTATTTCCTCATTACTGCTTCACTGGTGTTATCTCAGTCCTGATCGTTTTCAGTACTTGCATCTTATGTCACTTTACTTTCGCTTGCTCTTCCCCAAACCAGTTTCCTTAATTGTCTTCCACACTTTCTACCTTATTTTCCACTCCTTGCCTCCAGATTCCCACCTCTCCTTACGTCCCTCCACTGTTCCCTTGTTTACTGTTCCACTTGTTCCCCCTCTACCCCTTGTCTGCCCCCTTCATACCATTCCCCCTATCTGTTGTCCTTAGTTATCCCTTTCTCTCAAGTGTCATGGCTTTCCTGTTAACTAGCCAATCATTTACACTCTCTAGTTCTGGAATTCCTCCCTCATGTTCCTTTCATCTTCTACAAATCTCTAAAGTTACACAAGTTAATACCTTGCTCCATATTCCAAGCACCTCACCCACCTCTCAGCTACTCTTCCTATGATGAGTTGTCCTGCTGCCTTCCTCCTGACCCATCCCTGTACTCAGTTACAATCTTATTTTTGATTTTTAACCAGCCAAGCAAGTTGTTCTAGGATACTTTCCTTTTACTCGCCTATTCCTTCACCATGTAAATCCATATCCTACTCTCTTTGTTTTAATTGTCTCTTATAAATTCTCCTACATGTTCCTCCATCTCACACTAGCTTCCTTTTCCCTGTGGTACAGACCCAGAGATGGATATCATTCCAAAACCTAGCAAAGACTGTTATGGGTTATGCGGGCTTTGAAAGGTAAAGGATTTTGCAGCTCAGCCATTTCCTAAGAACTGACAGCACATGAGATAAGAAGAATGACATCTGATTTATGGTATACCAAATAAAAGCAACAAAAGGAAATTCTGATTTATGATTTACCAAATAAAAGCAACAAAAGGAAATTCTGATTTATGATTTACCAAATAAAAGCAACAAAAGGAAATTCTGATTTATGATTTACCAAATAAAAGCAACAAAAGGAAATTCTGATTTATGATTTACCAAAGAAAAGCAACAAAAGTAACATCTGATTTATGATTTACCAAAGAAAAGTAACAAAAGGAACATCTGATTTATGACTTACCAAAGAAAAGCAACAAAAGGAACATCTGATTTATGATTTACCAAAGAAAAGCAACAAAAGGAACATCTGATTTATGGTATACCAAATAAAAGCAACAAAAGGAAATTCTGATTTATGATTTACCAAAGAAAAGCAACAAAAGGCACATCTGATTTATGATTTACCAAATAAAAGCAACAAAAAGAAATTCTGATTTATGATTTACCAAATAAAAGCAACAAAAGGAAATTCTGATTTATGATTTACCAAATAAAAGAAACAAAAGGAAATTCTGATTTATGATTTACCAAAGAAAAGCAACAAAAGGAACATCTGATTTATGGCTTGCCTAAGAAAAGCAACAAAAGGAACATCTGATTTATGGCTTGCCTAAGAAAAGTATCAAGATCTGTTAAGTAATTAGCTCGCTGGTGATCTAAATTATGTTGAATGATAGTCTAGATTTCACATGATAGGGGAGTTTGTTTTAGTCTAGGAAAAGATAGAGAGAAAGACCACATTGCAAACAAAGATAAACATGACAAAATATCAGAGAACAGCAACCATTTGTATATGACAGCATTTAATTTTTCCAGCCAATGATATCGGGCTGAAACAAATTCTGAGCAAGAGTCATCTTACAAACTATAATCTGAAGAGGTCAGTACATGAACCCAGCTATAGTTACACTGAGTTAGAACACTAAGCAAGGAAGAAGAGCACACAGTCTAAATCTGAGTGAATAAAATTGAGCCATGAATGCTTACAAAATCAGAGAGTCACTGTAATGAGGTGCAACACATGGACTGCTTTACGCTGATGAAGAGAACGGTCAGCTCATTCAGGTCATAATGTCTGCTTAAAAGAGAGATGTGTGTATGTATGTATGTGTGTGTGTGTGTATATATAAATATATATATATATATATATATATATATATATATATTCAAGTGTAACTTCGACCTATGAATGAAAAATAGGAAATTTACCACATCTGCCACCTACTTTACTAATGGATGAAGGCAGCTACTAAATTACATATATAATACATGGAGGTGTCTCTATTTACATCAAAAATAAATATACTTCAATGATGGTCAAACAGGACAATGCACTTGAGCTGCTCCATGTTCAAATCACCATAGGTAAAATCCAATACCACTTCCTTGCAAGCTATAGGTCCCCCTCTATGACCCAGGAAACTCATACCATGTATTTAAACTTATTAGAAACACTAACCATCCAACCCAATACCATATTCATGGGTGACTTTAATTACCCCACAATTAAATGGGAATCCTATACAACAGCAATGTACAGGCACAGAGATTCCTGGATTTTGTAAATACAAACTCCCTACACCAGACATTCAATACACCAACCAGGGGTGCAACTATACTGGATCCGGTCCTCACTAATATGGGAGAGCGCTGCACACCCCTTACTGTAATGCCTTCCCTAGTAAGGTCAGACCACAAAATGGTCTCCTTTGAAGTAAATATAAAACCTGGACCCCCAGCTAAACTGGGAATATGCAGGAACTATTCTAAGTCTAACCTCCTGCTATTAAGCGAGAACCTGGCAACATTTCAAGCCCCTATAAACCCTGAGATCACTTCTTCCTAAGCAGAACTGTTCACAGAAACCCTGTACAAGCATGTTAATAGCTGTATAGAGGCAGCTGTACCCACCAGAATGAAGTACAGAACTAACTCAAAAAAACAAGCCACCCTGGTCGAATCACAAAATCAATCAGATGTATAACAGGAGGAAGAAAATCATGGCAAAAATTAGGAGGTGCAGTACCCAGCAGGATAAAAAGTCTAATTAAACTGAACAAACAACTCAGAGGACAAATACAGTCTACCAAATCCAAATTTGAGGTAAGTTTGGCCACCCAGGCCAAGGGCAACCACAAAGCATTCTTTAGCTATGTCCACAACCTCAAAGGCAATACACACTTGAAGCCACACATGAAGTAAACTATACCGAGCCAGAAGATATAACCAACCTCGTGGTTGATAAATTCAGCTCCAGCTTTACTCCTCTCTCCACCTCAACCTCAGGAAATATCATCAAATATAACTCCCCCTACTATCACTAGGGAAAAGGTCCTTAATGCACTCTCTAAGACCAAGAACACTGCATTAATGGGACAAGACAATATCCCCGGATGCCTTCTAAATAGCATGAAACATGACCTATCAGGGCTTCAGGAATTACTATTTAACTGTAGCCTCCAAACAGGCTTCCTGCCTTATGAATGGAGAAAGGCAACAGTCATCCCTCTACACAAAGTTGGGCCATCTACAGATCCTGGAAAATACAAACCCATAAGTCTTATGTAAAGCCATGGAAAGAATTATCATGGAGATGATCAATAGAGATATAGTAAACCTCCAGACACTGGACCCAACACAGTTTGGTTTCGTAAAGGGCAGATCATACCTACTCAACCTGGTGAACTTCTTTGAGAAGGTCACCAAAGCAATGCATGAGGGCAAAATCATTCACACTGCCTACCTTTACCTGGCCAATGCATTTGACACAATACCCCACTTGGGCATTGTTGACAAACTCGACAGGTTAGGTACAAACCCGTATGTCACCCAGTGGATAGCCAACTGGCTCACAGACAGGACCCATTAAGTTAGAATTGGGGAGTCAACTTCTACAAACAGGCCAATCACAAGTGGAGTCCCTCATGGATCAGTCCTTGAACCGCTCCTTTTTGGCATTTACTTTTCAGAAGTCAAGGCCAATGTTAGTAGTCTCTGGCTGACTAAATTTGCAGAGGACTGCAAATTAGGAGCTGTCATTGAATCTCACATTGACACAAATGTTCTCCAGGAAGGGCTGACACAGACAAACAACTGGTGTCAGAGTGATGTACTAAAACTAAATGCCAAGAAATGCATAATAGTATCCGTTGGGAAGTCATCCATCCCTAGTAACTATCATACTGACAACACACCCCTTCGAGTTGATCCAGTAGTCACTGACTTAGGGACACACATAGATAATAATCTAGCCTTTGATTATCATGTGTCTACAATGGTGAGGAAATCATTCTATGCTGCACAATTTATAAACAAAGGTATGGCATCTAAGTCCAAGGAAGTCATTGTTCTACTGTATTCGGCATTCATCAGACCTGTCAGTGAGTACAATGCCCCCTTTGGTATGTACCTAACCAGGCATAACCAACAACTGGAACAACCACAGGGGTTCCCCATTAAAAGAATACAGGGAATAAGTAATATGTTCTATGCAGACTGCCTCAAGGCCCTATCCCTGTATTCTCTCTCCTACAGGCTTTTGAGGGGAGATCTATGCCTGGCATACAGGGCACTGTCAGACCCCACTCTGATGGATCTCCTGCATATCCACAAAACAAAGAGCACCAGAATGACCTGTTCTAAAGACTGAAACATTGCCTGTGATATAAACAGGACCTGCTGGAGAGATAGGTATGTATCCCAAAGACTACCCATTCTATGGAACAGGCTCCCCATCCATGTGAAGCAGAGTTCCTCCCTAATCCAATTCAAGTGCAACTTGGACAACTGGATGGGAAACTGGAAATTCATCCCTGGTTTGACACCTATGTCTCTGACGCAAACAGGCAACTTATAAATGGTTCATATCCCAGGCCCATGCTTACACTTACCAAGGGTATCAGAACTTGTCAGAGATTTGGGATGCATGGCTAGGCTTAAAAAGGCTCTTGTAGTCATTAGCCTAGTAAACACCTATGAACATATATATCTATATCTATATCTATATATATATATATATATATATATATATATATATATATATATATATATATATATATATATATTTATTTATTTATTTATATATTTATTCACACACACACACACACACACACACACACACACACACACACACACCATGCTTGAGGCCCTTATAAATATCTATGGTAACATCTCAGTTATTGTCACTGTCACTATGTGAAATAGGAATCAATTCCATGAAAGGGTAAGGGAAATTGGTACACCATATGGACTAGGAAATTTGGCTAGACTTAAAATGGCTCACAAGGGCAGACAGCATAGCAGGAACCTAGAACTTAGTGGGAAATGTGATGCAGTATTACTGGACAGCCTGCAAATGTCAGGATGCAAAACAGTCAAATTAGTAACAAATGACTGGAACTTATGTGATAATGGTCCACTAGTCCAACAAAATAGAAACAAGAGATCAATTCAGCATGATTTCTTGTTTTGTCTTCTGAAAATGTGAAAACGTGAAAAGGAGAAAATGAACATAAAGTTCTTACTTAAGAAGTAAGAATCCGTGGCATACTGTACATTTGGAGGGGAAATGTTGTGTCACAAATCCTGACTGTGTTATCTGGACAAACAGGGAGATGAGGAAAATGTGGTGGAGGTGAACTGGTCAAAAAACATTACCAAATGTTCTCTCTACAGCACAAACAGAGAAGGAAAACACAGAACACAAATGATGTAGGAATTGTCCAACTCAACAACCATAACATGAGAGATCAAGAAAACAGGAAAAGAGAGAGATAATAAGCGAAAGAAAAGTCAGTGTGTAACAACTGCGAGTGTTACAGAAAAGTGGGAATTAAATGAAGAGTAAGCAAGGAAGCAGAGCTAATACGAAGTAGCAGGGAACGGATGGAAACACATTTAGGAAAATGCAAGGGAAATCCTTAAGGGAGCCGCGGAAGGTAATCTGAAATGGGAACTGAAAGAGGAAACAGCTGGAATGATGTAGAGCAAGAGGATTAAGACAAGAATGATGGTGCAAAGGCTACCGAACTAGGAGTGCAGATGTACTCGGAGGAAATGATATAACCTAGGCACCCATCCAGAACGAGATCCACAACCGTGTAAAAGATCACAAAATAAAATCTTAAGGAAGGAAAAATGAGATACATTAAATTTTAGGGAAGGAAAACTAAACACAGTGTATGTTATAGTAACACAAATATAACTAAACAATGTGCTAGGATACAAAAAAGTAAAATAATTTAGTGATTTTTAAAGAGTTCATGGAACTTAATGTTCACCGAGATAGTGAAAACATTTTTGAGGATAGAATGTGTGGGAAACGGTGGCTGCTGCATCATCATATGTTATTTTATAACTCCAGTCAGGTTAGCCAACAATGAGAAGTATTTTTTTCAATGACTGCACATTAATACCTCTAATTACTCATGTTACTACACTTAGAAAGTGGTATGTAAACACTTATGAAAAGTGTAATGATTTACATATGACTTAATAATGCCAGGACAACATAGAATAGAGAAAATACTGACTATAGCTGTGGGATAAAGCATTAACGTGAAAGACTGTCATAATAATTCTGTTTTTTACCATTAAGCCACTGTACAGGATGCTAATATTAAGGATGCTATAGCCAGCATACCAGATGGTGAATAACACCCATAGGATTTGGTCTTTCAAAGCCCTAAAAACACTAGTAGAATTAGTGCACGCTCTGTGTAAGGATCCAGTGACACAAGTACAAACAGTATTTGGACTCACAGATGGGTTCCCAGTGGAAGTGGGCATGGGTCAGGGTTCAGGTGGCAAACAGGTTAGAGCAGAAAGACCAACAAAGCTGCTGTATGCAGATGATGTGCCATTACAAGCAGACTCTGAACAGAAACTTCAACAAATGATAGGGGTCTGGAATGCAAAACGGAATGCCCATGGGATGAAACTGACTACAGACAAGACAGCTGTCATCACAGCAAATGGGGGAAATCAAAAAAAGCTGCAAATTGAGATAAAAGAGAAATAGTGGAACAAGTTAACAGCTTCAGGTATTTGGGAAGAATAGTTGAGGGGAATGGAAGTCTGAATAAGGAGGTCAAAGTTAGAATCAGAGAGGCAGAAGCCAAATGGCACAGCAAGTCAGGGGTAATGCGTGACAGAAGAATATCAAAGAGACTGAAAACTAAGATGTAGAAAACAACAGTGTGACCAATGCTTCTATATGGTACAGAAACCTGGGGGAGTGGCAAAGGCAGAGCAGTGGAGGAAGCTAGACATGATGGAGATGAAGTTCCTGAAACGAGTGGTAAGATGCACTTTGTGAGACAGAGAAAGAAATGGACATCAGAGCAGAAGCCAAATTAGCCCCAATAGCACACAGAAGGGCAAGAAGAACAGATTATGGTGGTTCAGTCACAGATGCAGGAAAGCATATAGTGAAGACGATTTGGCAGAGACAAGAAGAATTCAAGGGGAAACAAGGATATGGACATCAGCAAAGGGATGGATGGATTATTATTAAATGGATTTTTACGGGCGGCGCAGTGGTGCAGCAGTTAACATTGTCACCTCACAGCAAGAGGTTCACTGGTTCGATTCTCGGCTGGGGTGCCTTCTGTGTGGAGTTTGCATGTTCTCCCTGTGTTCGCGTGGATTTCCTCTGGGTACTACGGTTTCCTCCCACATTCCAAAGACATGCATCTGGAGCATTTCTCCCCGGGCCTCTGCTAAAAACAGGCTCTGTGGAACCTAGTCGGACTTTCCCGGTCAACAAATGATAAATAAAAAATAAAAAAATAATAAAATTATGTAAAAAAAGACCTGTAACAGTCAGGCCTGATGGTCAAAGATGATAGGAGAGTGGCACTGAATCGACAGAGATGGCAAAAGCTGACAGAGCATCCTGAGCCCGTGTAGAATAGCTGTGAAAACTGGGGTTGGTGATGGTGGTGTTGGTGATAATTAGATGTTCCAGGCTGTAATTCAGCACAGCCATAGGTGTTCAGTAATAAAATGCCCTTCTGACTCCAGTAAAAACATAAGAATACATACAACTAATTAACCTATTTGTTTAGGCAATTCTGGATAATGATTGTTTCACTCAATTGAACAAAATCAGCTGCAACCAACAAAAGAAAACTGAATGCCAGGCTGAAGATTAGACAGCATTATTTGTGGACTCATGGCAAGCAAATGACTTGGGCTAAATATAGCAGTTTGGACTCAATAACGGAAAAGGGCAAATTGATTTCTCTAAGGATCCCAGACTGATTTTTAAACCAGAATGCTGAACAGGGCATAACCAAAGCTACCCAACAGGAATGCTAGTTTAGATGATCACACCTGATAACTTTTAAAAATGAATGACAGTATAGCAAGGAAAGGGAAGGGGTAGGTCTACTGTTTACTATCATTATGTCAACTCGCAGGTGGTCAAGTCCACCTGCACAATGTCAAACACCGAACTTCCCTATGATCCTATCTTGCTTCTTTCTGGACCCATAGTAACACCTGTTCTTGGGTCCAGAGCAGTACAGAGTTTCGATGTTCGGTATTTGTATTGGGTATATCCAAATTCAGCAGTCCGACATTCACGGAGGTGTGTCGACCATATTCCAACTCAACTACCTGTGAATTGACATTATGATATAAAAACCTAGGTCTACTAAAATGCTGAACTATAAACGGAGGAGGGATAATCTCCGGCGGCGACAGGAAAAATTAAGCATTGCAATGTGAGGCAGTTAGCCCTACAATATTTAGTGCAGGGCCGTGAACTTCAGGCAAAAATGTGCAAGTGCAAAGGATGCACAAGAAAATAGCTACTCCTTTATTTATTTATTATGTATGAATGCATGCGTGCATTCGTTGACTAGAGTAGAACACTGATCTGTGTGAAGTACTTTCAGGCTCAGCACAAAATGTACAACCAGATAAAAAAGGATACAAGTTAATAAAAGAAGTTGGTTATGAGGTAATTTACATTATGAAAACAATGAAAAAATCAAACGTACAAATGCAGTCGTAGGGTTACAATACTGTAATTATTGCAGTATGACTCCTTGTTCTTTATTTACTCTGTACATATTCCCCAACTCAAAATATGGGTATGGGATGGGACCAATCAGCTCTACTGTTTCTCCTTCCATTCTGTCTATATTTTCTCTGATCCTGTCCAATATATCATCCTTTCACTGTGCATATGCAAATAGAAAATAAACACATCTGCTTAACACAATCTTTGGAATTACAGCATAAAAGTAGAAATGGATATGTGAACTTAAAAGATGAAAAGAATATGTGAAAAATCCTATAGTTCAGGCATGAAGTATATAACCTAGTTCCCTAAACAGAACGCAAAGGTAAACAGAAATGATGCAACAAAGACGCTCCTCAAGGGACCAAAGAGAATACAGGAGGCAAGCTTGAAATGAAACTATTCAGCGGGCTAAGAAGCATGCTTTATTTCTTCACAGGAATGGTATATGATGTTTTAGACTGACTGCCAGAATGGAACGGGAATTTCTCAGAGAAATGGTTGAATGGAACTGTGAATGTAAGTTTACATGCACTACCTGCAAAATATCAGCTAGACAGCAACAAAGGCCAAGCAGGATTGCAAAATAAAACTGAATGCTGGGACAAGTTAGATTGGTCACCGAGTTCTTTCTGTGATCACCTGCCATGACTGACTACCTCATACCCATCTACTTAAGTGACCACAATATTACTGCCAGGATTGCTATTCAAATGAAGATGTCTCAACGAATGTCGTGACTGGGAGAAAGATAACTAAATTCTAATTTCAGAAACCATCACAGAATAAACACGAATATACATATCTCACACAGACTTTGAAATGTCTAACATGGATTCTATAATTAAGACATACAAATGAAAACAGTATAATACATGACCACACAGTAAAAAAAAAAATAACTTTCATTTATCTGATCACTCAAAAACAGGCAAAATACTGACATTTTGTTTACAAGAGCTCCCTCTCAGAAATACAAGAACCATAAATGTGAGGTCTATAACTTAATAAATTGCAAATGTACGAGACACAAAAATGTCCTAACTAGCTGTGGTGTAAGAAGGCTTCATCTTTCTGTGCAGTCACACCTCTACAATTTTGATACAATAACTAAGATTTTTGTACCTCGGACTAGAGAATACGCTACGATAATACAACCTTGGACTTGGTATACATTCCCCCTGTTCTCACACACATTATTCTAAGAATCACAATTTCATTCACTTGAATTTCAGCAGGAATCTACTTTTATAGGGCAGCCAGCCGCCTCATGAAATCAAACAGCTCTGCTTTAAAAAAGAAATCAGAGATAAAAAAAATGACGTATTAAATGAGGCGAGCTCAGAAGGAGGGAAGGGATGAGAGAGAAAATTGTACGAGCGAGAAAGTTGGCACAAAATGAAATATGCACATTAAAAACAGCCAAAGCTGAGAAAGTTACAACTTTAACTAAGCACAGAAGAAGGGAAAAAAGCAGTTCAAATCAGAAAAGAACAGCATAGATGATGACTTTATATGAAAGATACAATAATCGGACATTTTTCTTCTGAATGACTAGTCTGTAGGTAATGAACTACACAGCTTATTAAATGTGCCATTTTCACTTCGGTCTTGGTTTATCGTCCTTTTGTGAGAGACAAGATTTCTGTAACTGCAAACCTAAAACTTGTACTCAATGTATTCTTGAAACATTCCGGAAGGTCATGAAAACGAAGTGCTCATTTTTGCAAGATGAAAATTGTTCAACATAAATTAATATTTTGGCTAAATATTTAGAAACCTACTTAACTTGTTAACTGAAAACTGGAAGAACTGGGTTAGTACAAATTGTGAAAAAAAATGGGAGGAAGAGGTAAAAAGGAAAAGCAAAATAGGACAGAATGAAGGAGTTGAAACATGAAAACAATGGCATAGAAAGGAGTGACTTTTTAAAAATATTTTGGAGTAAGTTAGGGAAACAGGGAGTAATGCAATTTGGCAATGCTAAAAAGAAGTGCTCGCTGAGTGATTACAACAAAGGCTTTCTAGCACAATTAGCTGATTCTCTGACCCTCTCATGTAAGAAAAATAAGCTGTGATTTCACCACAGTAAAATCACAATGTAAAAAGTCTTGTTACAACTTAAAGCACTTCTGTAAGTTTGGAAAGCCCTTCTGCAACCGGGCTGTACTCCCCACATTCCCTACGACATATATAAACCTATATATTACCCTGGAATCACTGCACCCTTCACCATCACCACAAAAGTCTGCGTACCCCACACTGATGCTGCTGACATTACATTAATACTGAAATAACCTTTCTTTGGAATTTCACCCCCAGCATTCAGGCCTGCACAAGCACACCCCTACTAGTTACATATTGATATATTTTATATATATATATAGAGAGAGAGAGAGAGAGATAAATGCACTGTGCTTTGCAGATTCACCCCCCCCCGCCCCTTATGGAGGCCTGCACACCCCCACATTCCTGCTACTTATGTATATTGACTCTGAAATCACTGTACAGGGTGGCCTTAGACTTTCGCACCACACATTTTCCATACTACAGTCTTACTATGACTACAGTCACAATTATAATCCTCAAATCGCACACAACAACATACCTTTCTAGCAGAGGTCAAAATCCTTGTAACTTACCTGATATCAGGGGCCAGCGTCCAGCTTTCTAAATATTATAGCTCTATCTGGCTATAACTCAAACATCACAAAATGCATGCTGTAAAATAACACAAGCAGTAGCCACATTCACAAGCTGATTAATTCTGCAGTATTGCCCCCTTTTAGACTCCTGTAGGCTTGTCAAGCAACGGTCAGTACGATTTCCAAAGAATTATGATGAGGACATTATAATTCATTACAGATCACGTTCAGGCATAAAAGGTATGTTATTCTATCTCATTTTTTCTTGGGAACTGAAGCACTGTGTCTTATTAACCTGCCAAGTGTGTTTCTGAGCTTATGGTACTGAAGTAATGAAAGAGAGTTTAAGTTTCAAATGGACATAAAGCTTCAATCCTTCATGTCTGTCTACCTGTCAGAGCGAGTAAGTGGTCCCGCCCAAGCAGATCCCTTGCCACTTTTACAGTCACTTAGCTGTCTTTATGGATTTGTCTTACATGTCAAGACTGCAAAACAAAATTACTGTCAGGGTGACAAAGTCCTCCTTGAAATGCCAAGAATAATTTTCTCCAATTCTGCTTCATGCCGACAGATGTGCAGTGATGTTATCTACAGAATGGCCGTTGCCAGCGTTGAGATAACTGCTGCAAAAATACTGTTCTAATTGACTTTTCTTCTGCATTTTTACTAGCATTTCAAATGCATATTTTTGTCTGAACATCCCACTGAGATGGATTACCCAATTCAGATTCAAATCATGGAAGAGAAGGGTCATTATCAAACAAAATGAATTAGAAAGATAGCACCAAACAAATACAATGTGCCTTATCAGCTGCATAAAGAGAAAAGAGGGCATTAGCAGGTTTCATCAGTGAGCTGCAGAGTTACTTCATAAAATAGATTTATAAGCAGCAGAAACAGGAATCTATCATTTATCCTGAAATGCTCAGTAATGCCTGACACTATCAATCTGTCTTTTAAACTGGAATACATTTTAAATACAGAAAGAAGACAAACATTCACCGGGGTGGTAAGTGAATTGTTGACTTATGAGAAGGCAGCCTCTAAGGAGATGCTTGTCTCTATTTGATTACACTGATCTGAAATGATAGCAGAAGCTAGACAAGTCTAGTTTACCCGCCAAAAGAGTATCACAAAACACTTAAATGGAATTAAGGCATAAATTCATTTTATTTATTTATTTAGTTTTTTTTAATTTTGCATCTCAATAATTGTATCAACTCAAAAAACACGTTTTTCTGCAGTGAGTGAAGCTCGTATGTATAGTGAATAATCCTTGGCAGAGTACAGATACAATTCCGCTACATTTTCTTCTAATACAGTGTACAAAAATATTGGGCACTGTTCTAGGGATACAGGTTAATGTCAGGTGGCAATCAGAAGAGAAAATTGTAACTTCAAAGACTATCACAGAATAAACAGAAATATACAAAAATGAACTGTAGCACATAAAAAAATCACACACTGACTTTGAAACCTCTAACAGTAAAATAAATGAGTAGAAAATTAGACAGGATTTCAAAAACCAGAAAAGCAAATGTTCAAAAACATTTACACCTCCCCTGTTTTCTTCTGCAGGTAAGGTTTATTGAGTTATCAGTGGATTTATTGCCAAGGCTGGCTGTTCTGACTTCCCAGTACATTTAAGGTTCTAGCTTTAATCCCACAATAAGCAAGGTCATTCAAGGGGGGGGGGGGGATAAACGTCTGTGTATAACAAATGCCATTAATTTCATTAGGACTCTAGACTTATAATGTTTGACAGATAAATTACTAAGAGATAACTGTTGCTGAAAAGGACTTCACTAGCATCTTACACTGTAGGATATGGAATGACTAAGAAAAAGGTGTGACTGGCAAGTAAGACTTTTGAAAACACCATAAAAAATACAAGTGAAATTACAAAGGTAGGATAAAGGGGCACAAATGCAAAGGATGCGGATCAGGAAAATAAATACAACAGCAAATATAAAACTGTATTTCAGCTGCACTGAATGAAAGAAGACTTCAAACTGAAGTATGTGATTTTCATAAGGTAGACAGTGCAGTGAAAAATTAAAGAAGTCAAATGAACTCTAACATACAGTTAGGCGGAAGAGTAGAAACACAAAATCAAATTCTTATTAGTTATTCATTTATAATTTCTTTTTGGGAATTATTTAGTACATCCAGCGATGTGAAACTAATGACAAAAGAAACATTAAGACTGTTTCATGGATGTATTAAGAAAGTAATGAAAATATGAAAATAAAAACATTTGTTCAGTAATTATTCATAGGTCAAATATGCTTTACAGTTGCTACATCAATGATGCCAACGAAGTCCACAAGTCTGGTGCAAGCCTCACAGCTCAAGCTTCTATCAGGTATATGCTGATCACGTTGAGGACAAACTAGGGAAGCTTCCAGTTTTGTACTCCATGAAGTTAAATCCAGATGTCAGTCCAGTTATCTGGCCAGAAGGAAAAATACCAATAGCCATGCAGGACAGAGTCAGAGCCGAGCTAGATAAAATGGTGCAACAAGGTGTGCTTTGTACAGTGGCAGCTCATAAGAAAAGCTCAGATGACATCAGAATATGCATTGATCCATGAGATTTGAACAAAGCACTAAAAAGACTTCATCATCAAATGCGCACAGTTGAAGAAGTCGCAGCCTTGATGCCAAATGCCACTATTTTTTCTGTCTTAGATGCAAAGAATTCATTTTGGCAAATTGGCAAATTCAGCTTGACAAGAAATACTCACTGCTCACTATATTTAGTACTCTGTTTGGAAGGTACGGATTTTTGAGATTGTCATTTGGGATAAATTCTGCAAGGGAAGTCTTTCAACATGCAATGGAGCAACTTTTTTCCAGGTATCCTTGTGCTATCATAGTAGACAACACACCAGTAGGGCACTACTAATGCACTATACAGGCATATTGAAAAGATGGGTGACACTCATAAATTCAGGTTTGCCATATTGGAAATTATTAATACAGATCCTCGAGGGTGTGACCATAAAGCATTATTAGCGTTTAAGGAAATGTGGTGGCAACTATATTTGGATGCCACAAATCCACCTGTACTTAATGATTATATTTCCTGCAAATCCATCTTAGAGATGTATCAGATTTAGTGATACTATGTGATCAATTGTGTATTATTTGCTTATGCATAGTTTTTAAAAAAATTTACAAACCAAGTCTTGTTAATGTAGAGGAAGTGCACAGTTTCTTTAGCCCTGACCATTTGTACGACAATTTATACATGCTAGTTATATTATTCATAGAGTGTAGGGACTCTGCATGTATGGATAAAAACTCTATCGCTATATTAATTTGCGACTTTACTTGCAGGGTATAATACATTGTATGTATATGTTCCTTAGATTTGGTAGGTTTTTATGTGATCATAGCACATTACATAGGCATTTGATTTAGTGTTACATATATATTTTTTTATATATCAATAATATGGTTTGTGTAGTAGATGTATTTTATCAGATGTTCAGTGTTGTATGCTATAGGGGAGGTTGCGCATACATATATATTTGTTTTTTGGGGATGTTGTTGCTGTTGAAATGAGAGTATTTTAGTATATGGCTTTAAATGCCGGATTAATTTTGGTGCCAAATTTTAAATAAAACGAGTTCTTGTTCAACGTTTCAGTGTTCTGAAGAAGCCCACATTGCAGTGGGTGAAAGCGCTTAACACTGGGTTTTATGGCTTTTTATGACTCAACGTGTTTGGAATAAAATCCGTTTTTTGAGAAGAAGCAGAGGTTTGTGCACTTATTGGTGACAGCATGGTTGTTTGAGACACCATTAGGAGTTCATGGTGAAGCTGAGCATGACTGAAACCTCAGCAAAGTTATGGAAAGAGCACAGCAAGTGATCTTAAGCTCAACCCAAAGAAATACAAATTCAAGCTACAAGAGGTTACTTATGTTGGTCATTTATTTACTAGTTCAGACCTACGACCAGACCCTTCAAAGCAAACAGCCATTCTCGAGATGCCAGCTCCAAACAATATTCAAACCCTGCAACGTTTTCTTGGCATGGTTAACTATCTAGGCAAGTTCATTCCAGACTTGAGCCAACTATCTGCACTGCTTAGAGAGTTGACATGTAAAGATGTATCCTGGTCTTGGTTAGAGCAACACCAAAGAGCATCTGATGTCCTGAAACACAGAATTGCTAGTCCACCAACTCTCAGATACTATGATGTTCACAAGCCAGTTACTCTTTCATGTGATGCTTTGAAATTTGGACTTGGTGCAGTCATTTTACAAGAGAGTCAACCTGTTGCCTATGCATTAAGAACTCTTACCCAAACTGAAATGCAGTACACCCAGACTGAGAAAGAGCTTTTAGTAATTGTGTTTGCCTGTTCGAAGTTCCATGATTATCTTTATGATAGACCTATCCAGATCGAAACACACTACCAGACTCTACTCACTATCTTAAGAAAGCCTATGCATTCAGCTCTAGCTGGACTGCAATGCATGATGTTGAGATTGCAAAAGTATAATTTCACTCATCTACAAGAAAGGCAAACTTCTTTATCTTGTTGATACATAATCCACATCGCCCAGAAACACCACAGAACAGCATGAGAATGAGAACATTGATTTTGAAGTCATGTGAGAAATTTTTCTTCTGTATGTCTTGATAAGCTGAGAGATCACATAGTCACAGATCCAGGTTTACAAAGGCTGAACCACTTCATCAATCAAGGATGGCCATCAAAGCAATCTAGTTTGCCTCAAGAAGTGCAACCTTATTTTTCATACAGAGATGAGATTTTGTCTGACAAAGGTATCATTATGAAAGGTCTGAAAGTAATTGTTTCAAAGTCCTTGCAACAAGAGTACATTGCTATCTTGCACTGTGGTCACCCAGGAACCAACTCTACCAAAATAAGGGTGAGAGGTCTAGTATTTTGGCCTTCTATGTCACAAGACATTGAGACAGCACTTTTATCTTGTTCTGTATGTAACAGTAGAAAGCCACATCAACAGAAGGAACCACTTCAGCTAAAGCAGATTCCTGAACTACCTTTGTCGACAGTAGCCACCAACATCTTCGAGTGGAATGGTCAACATTATTTGGTGTTAGTAGACTCTTATTCCAATTGGTTCAAGATTGACCTACTTCCCAACCTAGCATCCAGTACTGTCATTACTAAGATGAAGCGTCTTTTTGTAGTCCAAAGTTATTTCTGACAATGGTACGCAGTTTACAAACGAACAATTCAAAAGATTTGACGAAGAATGGGACTCTACTCATGTCTCAAGCAGCCCTGAGTATCCGCAGTCAAATGGTTTGGCAGAACATGCAGTTCAAAGTGCAAAACAGTCACTAGAGAAGTCTAAAAGAGACAATAGTGATGTTTTCCTGAATCTCTTGAATTTCAGAAATGTTTCTCGTGATAAAAATCTTGGCTCATCTGCTCAGAGACTTCTGTCGAGACAAACCAGAACCATATTACCAATTAGCAGTCAAGAACAACAGGTCAGAAAACCAATCTGTTGAAGAAGCATTTACTCCAGAAGTCCTACTATGATAAAACCAGCAAACTGCTCAATCCACTGTGAGAAGAAGTGGTAAAAATGCAAACGTCCAAAGTTTATGATCGGACTGGAGTCACGAAAAGTATTTTTATTTATTTAACATTTGTTTACTGAGAAAGTCTGACTTGGAATGAAGCTAATTTTCAGTGAAGGCCCAGGGAGAAATGCTCCAGACACGTCTTTGTGATGTAGGAGGAAACACACATGAACACAGGGAGGACATGCAGACTCTGCACAGAAGGCACCCCAGCCAAGAATCGAACTGTAGAACCTCCTGCTGTGAGGCAACACCACTACCACCATGCCATCTGTATTTGCCTAGAGCCATGATCGTACATTGTGAAATCACAAGGAGCAGTGTTTAGGTGGCATCGCTAACTTTTGAGACCAGTATCTGAGCCTATATCACAGCTCATAGCCTGTGAGAAAGACTCTTTATCTCAGAGTGAGTTGTCCAGTGTTCCAGTTCCAGAGAATATTCCTGATATGAGTTGTGCACTGAAGATTGTCCCTGTTGCTAAATTTGGTCCCAACTGTTTATGTTACGAGATCCAGTCATATCTACAGACCATGTAACAGATACACGGCAACTTGGACATGAACACTGTGTTTTGTTTCTACTGTCTATAATACTGCATGTCTAACTCTAATATTGTTTTTACCAATGGAAATCTTTTTGAAAGGGAGGATGTACATCAATGTATGTGTATGTATTTTTAAGAATCTATTCAAGGGCTTGCACAAGTGTATAAATATGCATCATGTGCGAGCCTGGCTGCCATTTTGTAGTAAGCTGTTGAGATGTAAGCATGTATGTACGCAAGATCTGTCTGTTAACCAGTTTGTTTATATTTTAAGATGCTGCTATCCATTCTGATGTGTTTCTATGCATTAAAGCATCTAAATGAAATACCCCGCCTGCTTGTCTTCTATGTAAGAGAGCGACGAGCGACATGTGAGAGTCCTCCTATTTTACAATACTTTATATTTATCAGTCCCTCTAAATAATGCTTACTTCTAAACTATATCTCCCTTTCTTTTGTTTACACCTTAGTTTTAAATTCCATTTAAATTTTTCCCACTCCCTAGCAATATTTTCAGAAGTTGTTTCTATCTTCTCTAATAGCTCCTGAATAATTTCCACTACCCATTCCTTAAATTCCTCTCTTTGCAACAGATAAGTGGGAAAGCTCCAATGTCTCATTTTTATTTCATTACCCTGTTTTTATTTTAGTTATTATTGGCGCATGATCTGAAATAGTTATTGGGTGCATATCAAGACATTCAATAAAATGCACATGTTCCTGTGAAATGTAAATTCTGTCTAGCCTAGCCCAGTTATGTATCTTGGGGAATTGTATGTAAATTCACTCTGAATTCCTAGTACTTCAGATATTTCATGCCAAATATTTTCATAAATTTCTTTAAAAATGTAGCTTCCTTTGTTACATTTCCCTTTCTGGGACCCCAGACACATCTTCACTGGTGCAAATCAAATTTCATTCCCCACCTATAAGTAAGTAATATCCCTTGCTGAAAGCTGATTATTTCTCATAGAATTTTCTTTAGCTCTATTATAGCAGTTTTTGGTGAAATATAAACACATGCCACAGTAATCCTCCTCCCTTGCCAGTAGCCCCTTAGTACTACAAATCTACAATTATTGTCTTTTTTCCCCTCTTCTATTACTACTGGATCTCCTCTTCCAATTAATATAAATACTCCTCTCTTCCTTTGCCCCAGGTATTCTGCTGAATAACTATCCTGAAAACCTTCAAATTCACATGTTCAGTTCTTTCCAAGTGTGTCTCATGTAGCACAGCTATTTGTACTCTACATTTTTTAATAAGGTTCACTACTCTTTCTTTTTTGGATTTATCTGTGAAACCATTAACGTTTAAAGACATTAGAGAAAGAATCATATTCTTCAGGGATTATTATTCCCACCTTTTATGTATAACAGTTTTTTGTTAAATGTCTAGTTCCAGCTTTTGTGTTACAAGCATGCAATCTTTTATACAACTGTCTCATGTCATCTCCATTTGAACCTACAATACTTGAGAACTTTTTGTTTTATTGAAAACCCTCAAATAAAAATCACACATAGCCCCAATACGCCCCTGAATCTACTAACTTAATAATAACACACAAAACTATGTCCATCTTCAAATACTGAAGTTTTACACCCTTAAATGGAACATAAGTTCCAAACTGACAGCCACATACACAGGCTCAAGCTAAACAGGTGCTGCTTGGTTTTTGCCTTATTGTTATAGTTCTGCTAGCTGGGAAACACTTGAATGCTTTCAGAAAACATTTTCCCCAAACTATTTACCTTTATCAAATTGTCTGTTAGTGACACGAGAACCAGCTACAGGACTGTTTACTAAAAAAAAAAAAAAGACCTGATAATATTCAATATTATTTTTCACTTACTTGCTTTCTGCCCAAACTTGTTACTATATAAAGCTAACACAGTCATTCCCCTATGCAATAATGAGAAAAAGGCACACTAATTTTCTTTTGTCATGCTCTTTTAACCCCCTTTTTTTAATACTGTAGTGCCTACATTTCTTAAAACTAAACAAGGAGTAAGACAGAAGAAGTGAGAAAGAAACAAAAAGAATAAACAAAAGCACATATTTACATTACTATCCCCATTACACTTAAAAATAACTAAAAAAACTTTACTTTATAACATGCAAAGACAATCATGTACCACTTAAGTAATACTGTTAAGAAAAACATTTGTTTTACTTACAATGAACTCCCTCCCTCCTCTTCCCACCTCCTGAGTACTTTCCTGAACATTAAAAACATGAATTAGGGCATATGGTTTTGAGTCCCCTACAAGTTTAACAAAGTCCAAACTAGTCCAATATTTCCAGATTTTCTTGTTCTGTCCTGTTTTACAAATATAATTATTGCTTTGTAATCCCACATTTGTCAGTTTCCAGGTTACTGACTTTAGTCTCCAAACATTAATGACATGAAGTAGGGCATATGCTTTAGAACCCCCTGCAAGTTGATAGCAATCTCTCATTTGACAACCACGTAGCCAAAGTGGTTAGAAAAACATTTTGCATAGCCCACCTAATCATGAAGGGATTCACATCTAGATCAGGGGAGGTCATCGTGCCTCTTTACTCATCCCTCATCAGGCCCATAACCCCAAAAGTACCTCACCAAGAGGATCAAAGGGCTCAAACAGATGCCATATGCTGCCCGGTTAAAGAAACTCCAGTTGTACTCAGTGGCATACCACCTGTTCAGAGGCGATCTGTGCCTGATGTATAAAGCCATGTCCAACCCGGAATTAACGGACATGCTGCACCTCAGAAAATCCAAATCCCATCGAGCTACGCGCTCGAGAGACTTGAACCTCAGCACTGAAATAAATAGGACATGCTGGAGGGACAGATTCATAACCCAGAGGCTCCCTTCACTCTGGAATAAAATCCCAGTCCAGGTTAGGCAGAGTCCCTCATTGACTCTCTTCAAGAGGAATCTTGATGAGTGGATGGGAGATCGTAGGTTTACCCCGGGTATCACTTCTGTGTCACTGTTAGACAGAGGCACAGTATACTAACCTCGAAAAAGGGCATAGCAAAATAAATTTAAAATGGGTGGCGAAAGCCAAACACATTCTGGCTAGGCTTATAAATGCCCTAGGGCAGATAGCCTAGTATGAACCTATGAACCTATGACACAGTCTCTCTCTGTATTTTATCACCAAAAGAACAAGAAGCATAATCTCTCTCTGTTTCACAGCTCACTTTTTGTTGGGCAAAAATGGTATTTCTTCCTTAGCATGTACTTCATCAAAAATGTTTTTGTACCTCCAGGGAAAAATATTTTGAGGATAGCTGGGTACAACAGTTTGGCTGTCACACTTGCTCCTTGGCATGCTCTATATAATGGAACACATTTATTCTTCTTCTGCCTGGTGTGCAATGAGTAGTCATTTTCCACAAACATTCTGTACTCTCCCACTTTTAATACTTTGTTCGTCTGCCAAAGTTTTGTCTGAATCAACTCCTTCTGCTGGTAGGATTGCATTTTTGCTATTAAAGTTCTAGGTTGTTTTCTCATAGCCAGGTTTGGAGCATACACACTATGTGATGTTTAAATTAACAATTCTTGTTGTGGAGTACCAGTCCAGTTGCTTATTTTATTTTCATAAAATTAATACAGTTTGATCCTTGCAACTTCTCTGGTACAGCAGAAAATGTAAGGTTTTCCCTATATGCTCTGTCTTCTAATTCTATCATTTTTGTTGAAATATCTCCTTGTGCAGTCTCATATTCAGCCAGCCTTTTCTTCATTTCATCCTCTGAGTTTTGCAGTTCTGTCACCGTACATGAATATCTTTTCAAAGCTTCTTCCATTTTTTCATCCATTTATTGTTTGTGTTGATATACTCAGTGTTTCGTTTATTTTAACCAGATCTGTGTGCAGCTGCTTTATACTTTCCTCTAGATTACTGGAAGTCATGTCTAGAACTTACACTGTTTCTTTCTGAACAACTAATCTCTTAACCATACTAGAAATCCACCTATAACAAGATAGTAACATTTGTAGCCAGTAATAGCTACAAATCCCATCACTGTATACCCTGAAAACCTGAAGATGGCCTGAGCTCCCTCATATACTTCAAATATCACAGCTACAAATTGCACACAGCATCCTAAATAGCCCCAACTCCTGCCTGCCCTTACATCCATAATTATGACCTACACACCCAATCATGACCTTGTGACCTCAGAAGCACACAACAAAACCTTCTGCAGGTGACCAAGCCAAACAAAAATGTTGGAAAAATACTTTGCAGTCATTCAATTGCACACTCATGGAAAAAAGTTCCATTGTCCCTTCGCTCCACTACCAAAAGTGGCGAATTCAAAAAGCAACCAAAAATCCATTTCCAACATGCATGGATATGTACTTGTCAGGAAATTACCTACTGAATTTTTCTTCTGCTCTCAATTAACATATCTGCCTGGTATCTACCTAAACTGTCTACATATATTACTCTCTCTGCAGTTAGTACGTTATGCTATTAAATGCATCTTTGTTGTACTATACCATAATGTCGCTCTGAATTTTTTTTTTTTATTTTAGCCACTGCTACATTCCTTCTAATTAACTTAATGCTAACCAAATTTCTCAATTTATTTATTTGTATTTATTTATTTACATTTGTTGACTGGGAGTGCCTGACTGGACGTAGGTCCATTTTCAGCAATGGCCCGGGGAGAAAAACTCCACAGTTAAAATAAACAGACAGTAGTTACATAGCGATTAACAATTTAACATAGCAATTCCTTACAACATATTTACAAATGAAGAACATAGTACATCAGTACACAACTAGAATCTTTATCTGTGAAGTACATAACAGACATTAACAAATGTTACAATAAGAAGTTCCTGCTGTATAATAAGTACTAGGCTTATGAGCATCTGAGCTCGCTATAATCAAGGTAGTTAGTGGAGTGGAAAGAAAGGTAGTGGTTGGATGGGGTGGGTGATATTAGAGTGGGAGTTGCAAGGGCATAGCCAGCATGTTTTTAGGTGCGCTTTTAGTAAAGTTTTGAAGTGGGTGCGTGATGGTATGGAGGTAATTGTGGGTGGGAGGCAGTTCCATAATTTGGCTATGGTGCAAGAGAATAACGCTTCACCAGCAGAGTTATTGGCTTTAGTGATCTGCAATTGATTTTTGTTGCTGGATCTTAGTGGTCTGGTGGTGCAATAGGGTTGGAGTAGATTCTGGAAGGATGGGACATTTAGTGGATGGTTTACTAGTTTGTGGGCGAGTGAGAGTTGATACCATTGAAGGAAGTGAGGGAGTTCAAGCCAGCCCAGTTCAGCAAGTGAGAGACAGTGGTGACTAAGGTAGGATGCCCATGTGGCGAATTTGGCGATTTTGTTGTAGCAGGTCTCTAGCTTGTTTAGATCACATTGCCTTAGGTTGGTATATATTGGAGAGGCATAAAGTAGGGTGGATATAAGGTGGGAATTTGCTATTGAAATCTTTGCTGCTTTGGTGAGAAGTTGCTTATTTCTGTATAACGCTCTTAGTTTTTTGTGGACTTTTTTTATGGTCATGGATATGTGAATGTCAAATTTTAATTTGTCTATTTCCACTCCTAGCAATTTGGTGTGTTCAGTTGGGTATATAGTGGTGTTGTCTTTTGCTGTGATGTTAAAGTGAGAGTTGTTTTGAGTATGTTTGGTGGGTTGGAAGATGAGTAGTTTAGTTTTGTTTGGGTTGAGTATTAATTGGGCATCGGATAACCAAGTTTCAACACAGGAAAATGCTTCCTGCATGACTTTTTGCAGTTTGGGTAGGGACTGGACTGAGCAGATGATGGTTGAGTCATCTGCGTATTGTATGAGTGTGCCATGTTTGGTGGCAGAGGCTAGATTATTGGTGAAAACAGATAAGAGTAGGGGTCCAAGGATGGATCCTTGGGGAACCCTATGGAGACAAGTAGTTGGGGAGATATGTCATTCTGTCATACAACGGATTGTTGGCGGTCAGACAGGTAACTCTGAAACCAGTTGGTGACTGACTGAGAGAAGGATAGGTTATTGAGGACAGAGATAAGTTGTTTGTGTGGGACCATGTCAAATGCTTTAGATAGGTCTAGGAAAGTAGCAGAGGAGAGATAGCCATTGTTTTTATGCTGAAGGATAGTGTTAGTAAAGGACAGTAAGGCAGTGGTGGTGCTATGGTTTGGTCGGAAACCATGCTGAGTATTGGAAAGGAGGCTGTTAGTAAGGAGGTAGTCTGAGACCTGAGAGTGTATGCATCTCTGTAGTATTTTGGAGAGTGGAGAGAGAATAGCTATGGGGTGGTAACTGGTTAGTTCTGTGGAGGGTCCACCTTTGTGGAGGGGAATTATATGTGATACTTTCCACAGTGTGGGAACATAACTTTCTGACAGAGATCGGTTAATCAAGATGGATACTGGGTAGGCCAGAGCATCAGCTGCGATTTGTAGGTATTCACTTGGGAGGTTGTCTGCTGCTAATTTGGTGGGCTTAAGTTTTGTTAAGAGTTTTTTTATGTTGGAGGTAGGTACAGGATAAAAAGAGAAGGCAGTGGGGAGATTACTAGTTGAAGGTGTCGGTTGGAGGGGAGGGGGGTTGTGTTGTTTAGCTAGTGATAGTATGGTTTGTGTGAAGTGTGTGTTGAATGAATAAGCAATATTTTCTGAGGAGTGAGGGATGTTAGAAGGAGGGGTATTGACTTTACCTGGGTGGAGGATGGAGTTTATGGAGGATCAGCATTGTTTGGGGCTGTGTTGTGAGGAGTCTAGGGCAGACTGGTAGTATTGGAATTTGTCCTGTTTTATAAGCTTTTTGATTCTATTGTGTAGTTCTAGGAATTTCCGTCTAGTTGAGGGGGTTTTGGTTTTGCACCAGTGCTCCCAGGCTTTATCCCGGTTTTTCATTTCTGACTTAGTGGTTTTCTGTAGCCATGGGGAGGGTTGTGCTTTGGTTCTGGAAAGTCTTATGGGGGCATGGTAATTAAGGATGCGCAGGAAGGTAGTATTAAAAAATTCAACTGCGTCATAAAGACTGAGGTACTTTAGAGGATGCCAGTTACCTTCTTTGAGGATGAGATGAATGTGAGTGGGTTAAAGTTTAACATATTTGACAGCAGATGACAGGTTTAGCTCGGTATAGATATTTTTTAAGTAGGAATGTTGGGGAGTGATCACTGAGGCTATCTGATAAGCAGCCTGTTATATATAACTGGGGGCTCTTACTGACTAGTATCTAGTCCAGGGTAGTGTGCTTGCTGGAGTTTTTATTTATCCTGGTTGGCAACTGGAATAGTTGGGTGAAGCCATGAAGGTTTACATGATGGGTTGGACGGCTGCCAGAACAGGATTGCCAGTCAATATTGAAATCACCTAAAATTATAGTTTCTTGGGGGGAGATGGTGAGTAGACCAGCTGAGGAGGTTTTCTAATGGAGGGATGTTTTGGCCAGGTGGGAAGTAGCATCCAATTATGTTGATGGTTTTGTTTTGGTTTATTTTGAGGTTGGTATATATTATTTCTTCATTGCCTATTTGTGGAGCTGATGATTTTAAGATCTGGATGTTTAGATGCTGTTTAAATATTATAGCTACACCGCCTCCTTTCTTGTTTAGCTGGTCTACTCTTAGTATGTCGTAACCTGTAGGGAGTATTTGCTCACTGGTAGTGTGAGGTTTTAGCCAGGTTTCTGTCAGGATGACTACATCTGGGGACTGCAAGTCTATGGTGGCATGGAGTTCATGGACTTTGTTGGATATACTTCTAATATTTAGGCTTGTAGAAGGAAGTCACTTGGCTTTCTATTGGCTATAATATGGGAGAAGTTGTGGTTTCTAGTCTGATTATGAGGACTGGGGTTGGAGATGGTAGGGCCAGGGTTGGGGTGGATGTCTCCACTTAGAGCTAGTTTTGATATGCATGAGGTTTTTAGTTTTCTCAGTTTTTGAATGTGTTTGTTTATAAGGGAAACTTTATGATTGTGCTCTGTGGGTAATAGGTATGGTGGGAGGGTTACTATGTTAAGTTGTAGGGATGCTTTATGTTTGAGTAATATAGTTGGTAGAATATGTGGGGGGGGTGCATAGGGATAGTTCTTGAGTTGGTGGGAGGGGAGCTGGGTGAGGGTGAGACATGGGTGGTGGTGAGAGTAGTAGTACAGTGGTAGTGGTTGAGCGGGGGAATGATGGAGCTTTGGTAGGATGTAAGATATGCAAGGAGAGTGCATGCAATGAGCATAGGTAAGGTATGCTTGTACATGTTAGTTGAGGAGGTGTGATAGTAGTGGGAAGATGGAGGAGGTAGTGTTGGGTTAGTGCTGTGGCTGGCTACTGGAAAGATGGGAGGGGTTTGTGAGTGTAATAAAGGTGGGACCATTGGGGCAGAAGAGAATAAGGGGCAGGGTGGGGAGTGAAGTGGGTAGAGACCCTGTGCTCTTATGAGGGGGCTGGAAACAATCAGGTAACAGAGTTAACTGATAAATGAAGATATGATAGTGACAAGGGTGGTTGTAGTTTTAAAAATGGTGCCTGCCACAGGTAATATTTATTAACTTTGGGATTGTCTAAAGGTAATAAACAGGGAGGGGGGAGGGGAGAACTCAAACATATTGTTACTGCATTCTCAAATGTTCTTTTACCTTGTATATATCCTTACTGTACAGTTCTCAGTTTTTGTACTGTTAGGTATCTTACAACTTGAATTAAGATTCCTATTGTACATTTCTCTCTGTTTTTGTACTAAGTATCATACAATTTGAATTGTTAGGTTTTTCTTATTTTTTTTAATTACTTTCTTGAAGCTTTTCTTCTTGGGTCTCTGCTTAAAATGAGCTCTGTGGGCCCAGTCGGACTAACCCGGTTAACAAATGTAAAAAAAAAAAAAAAAAAAAAATTGTAGTACTTTCCCAGTCTGTTTTTTCTTCCAGGTCCTTTATGTTTCTTTTTAGCTGGCATCTAGGCAGTGCACTTACTAGTCAGTTACTGAAATTTGCCCAGAAATCTAGGTTCACTGGTTTTCTCTGCAAAGTTTCTATTTTAAGACTGGGAGAGCCAGAATTAAGCTATTACTCAATGTGCAGCCATCTTGGAAGTCCAAGATCCTTGGCTTAATCTAATTACAAATTTTAAGTGGAAACAAGTAAATAGGACAACACTTAATATAATGAAAAGTTTTCCTTTAGCAATAAGTGTTTCAGCTTGTCTTTCAGGCTGCAGCAGAGGACTACATTTTTATTTTTTTCTCTTATATTTCACTGGTGACAAACTAATAATAGGTCAATAAATGCCAGAACACTGGATTCTTCAGGACTAAATGTTAACTTTTTTGAAACCATATGGGTTATTTTTACATCTGGGATGGATACAAAGAAAAAAAGAACAGACACCAAATACTGTAAGTAGAAGCACAGGCGACTGCATGTGTCTTAGCATGGATAATCTCAATTTCAGGTTTGGATCAAATGTTCCTATTATGTGGATTACATTTCATTATTTGTAGATGTGCATAGTTGTGTGTGTTTGTATTAAGTTAACAAGTTATGAGAGTGTTCTAGGGGTGCATTTGTTTACAGTTTTAATTAAAGCAAAAAGTCCTGTAAAATGTGACATAAGTTCTAATGCTGAAGATAAGAAAACCTGCATAACGGATTAACCTGCCAAACATTAACGGGTGTATCACAAAGTTCAAAATAGATATTTAAAAAAGCTACCATACATAACAGATCAAAATAACTACTTTTTACATAATGGTGACACTTTCCATATTATCTTTTAATGTGAATGGTCTCATACATATAGACAAAATGGAAATAATATTTAATTATATTAAGAAATGCAGAATGCAAATAGCAGTGCTACAGCAGACACATTTGGAAAGAAATGAGCATATGAATTTGATAACGAAAGTATTTCAGGACAGATATTCAGCAGAAGGACAAAGGAGCAGATGAGTACACCTATTTTAATTACTAGAGGAGCTCAAAAAGTGATAGAAGATAAAAAATATAGCAATGGCAGATTTGTGGTAGCAACGGGTACTGGCAAGGGATTGGGATTACTTTAGTATTTACATTCCATGTAAAACTGCTATTACATAGCTTAAAAAATTGGAAGAAATAATTGGCTTTCAGTAGAGAATATTATTTATAGGTGGGGACTGGAATTGATTTGTAACGATGAGGATGTACCTGGGAGGCCTAGAAGGTAAATATAACAAAAGGGGATACATTTCTGAAGAACATTATAAAAATATTTTGTATGAGTCTCAAAAGAACAAGATGGTTTAGGAATACCTGATTTGAAGGGATATTTTCTATTATAGAGCTACACAGTTAAGGCTCTTACGCATACCACAAACAGAAAACTACAATTCAAAGTGGAAAGAGATGATGACAATAATGTGGGTGGGGGGATAGTTCAAGAAATAAGGCAAGCTTGGGATTTTGGACACAGATCCTTAAGGAGAATGACAACAGTCATACAGGATATTGTATTCATAAAGTGGCAGGACGTTTACTAAGAACTAAGCCAACACAGGAGTGGTTAAAGGAGATTGTGCTGATAGGGATGACTGCAATTAGTGATACAGACAAAAGGCAAGAGGGGATGGAATTTATTGGGGCCAGCTGGCATAGAAAGCAAGGTATTTGGAACAAATAATTATAAAAGGAAAGGCAATAGAATGGGAAGAGGCCAATACATTTGGACTGCAGGCTACAGATTGCATTCCCTATCAGGAATTGATATCAGAGTATAGACAACAGAAAGGGATGGGGGAATCCTAAATGAAAGACTTGCACTAGTTCAGTTTTTAATTGAATCTAAAACAAAAGCTGAAAAGGTGATATGTAATGTTTGACTAAAAAAGATTGGGTATGTCTGCAACTGGCAGTGTGAAAGTATGGTTTGTGATGTAAAATGCTTGCAACTAGGATTGTGTCGGTGTGGTTTGTTTTTATTTATATAAATGTATGCTTGCCTGTGCTGTAAGTGATGGTTTAATAAAGATGTTTCTTGTTAGAAAAGGGAAGGAACTGAATAATTTAAGTAATGTTGCTTAGGTTATATGATATATAGCAATACAGGTAAAGTAAAATGTTTGTTATGTTAATATAGTTTTGATTAGTTTTATATGAAAGTAAATTTACCTGTGTCATAAGTGCTAATTCAATAAAGGTGTTTGAAAAAAAAACAATCTAAAACAAAAGCTCCTATTAAAAAGGAATAAATGGTAGAGCACATAAAATACTGCACAATAACTACACAACTCAACCAGAATAGTCAGAAGAGATTGGAAAGAGAGCTTAGACAAACAATTCACAAAGGAACGATAGAAGGACATCTGTATGACTCCCAGATGTGCAACAAAATCTAGAATATTTAGGATTTTTGCCTGGAAGTGTTTGCATAGATACTTGTATAACCCAAGCAGACTCCACAAATAATTTTTCATCAGGAAAATGGCAAGTGTTGGAGGTGTGATAGGGAAGAAAGAGGTATTTGAGAATATATTCTTGGAGTGTAATGAGCTGGCAGACTTTAAAAATAACCTACCGAGTACTCTATCGGGAATACCGGGCATGCAAATGACTATAACTAAGGAAATTATTTTTTGAGCTGGGATACAGGATCTGAACTGCCCAGATTTACTTATTTCAGAGACACAGCAAAGCCTTGTCTTAATTCTGGTGGCTGTCAAAAACAATTACTAGAAAATGGGAATCAAAGTCTAAACCAGCTATACTTGAAGTAGTGAATATAGTAACAGAGATAAAAGGACAGGAAGTGGGATCTTTAGAAAAGGGTAGGAGTAACTTACATAGAAAAAAATGGAAATTGTGAGAATAATACATGCAGAAAAAACATTTTGGAGGAGGAATGAGGTTTAAAAGATGGCAGGAATTGAACAATGTTAATGTTGCTTTGATAATATGGTATAGAACAATGTATAATGTTTGTAAATGTGAACTTGTTAATAGAGTTTGATTACTTTTATATAAATGTAAGTTTGCCTATGTCACAAGTGATAATTCAATAAAGATGTTTTAAAAAAAATCTTAAAAATGGCAAATATTCTCATTTGCTAAAATTCCTTCATACGCATGTATCTTCTTCACAATAAAGATTTTGGAACAGTTGGTGCAGTCGCATACCTATTCTCATGAGTCAGGCTTATCAGGAACAGCATTAACACTTGTCAAAGAAGTGCAGGAAATCTTCTTTCTGTGATGACCTCCATTCTTCTTCAGTATGTGGAAAACTCAGCCTCTGATTGTCTGGCAGCTGCTCCCTCCAGAGCAGAGCAAAAACACCAGGAAAGACCATCAATACCATAAGACTGGTTTCAGTCATAACGCTGTCATTAAATATCTCTAAAACCTCAAGTACCATCTTCTACAGCCAGTAAAACAAGCTGTCCTAGTCATCCAAACTAGCTATCACTTTACTCTTAAGGTTCTTCCATCAAGTAGGTCCAGTCTATGAAATATCTCTGGTTCATTATAGATAATTCACTACTCGTGGATGTACATATAATGACAAACACAGACTATTAGGGATCTGTACAAATTCAAACAATTCCTGACCCTTACCATAAAGTTAACCGGGCTTCTCTATTACTTCTTTCCAAGAAGTTCTTTGGAGCAGGCCTGCTACTCACCTAAAAAAAAGCAGTCAGGTACAAAAGTGGGATCCATTTCACATCAAATGCTAAGATGTAACCAGGCTTTGATCTACTGAGGGAGCTGCGGAGAATAGAAACCAGATATATTTTCAATTTTGATACAATGTGGCCCAAGGGTATGAATATTGAATTAGAATTAAATGTTTGATTTGAGTTCAACAATTGTGCATCATAATAAGTTATTAATATTATACATTTAATGAATGTTTAGGGTAATATAATGACATATTTATTGTTCAAACAGCATATGAATTTTCATGGAAGTGTAATGTAGTTTCACATGTTGTTTTTATTAATGGTGAATTTTTTGCACACAAGACATTAGTGCAGGTATGTAAATGTTATTTCCACAAGTTTCAGTCAAACTTTGGGAGATTGATTGTGAATGGTTATTTAATTTCAATGTGTAGTTGGTAATTTAACTTGCATTTGTCAATTGATTGACTGACTGTTTAATTGATTGTCTTATATAAGTTGACATCTTTGATTGTGAAGTTATTCCTTTGAAGGCTTGGTTAAGCCGAGGTACTTGAATCACCAGCAAAGAGTGGATGTCTCTACCAGTGTCTCTGGTGTGGATTTTTTTCTTCAATTTCGTATTTTGTTTGGATTTGTTTTTTCTATGATGTAACTATGTATGCAGATCCAAACAATACCACTATAATCTACAAAAATAAATAAAGAATAGCACTTTAATCATGATAATGAAAAGACTGAGCTGAATGAATCTCCAGAGCACTTTAGAGCATATGGACCTTCAGATCACTTCACATTACAACTAACAAACACTTAATGTAGTATTTATTTATTTTATTATTTATTTTATTTATTTTACATTTGTTGACTGGGCTAGTCTAACTGGATATATGTCCATTTTCAGTAGAGGCCCGGGGAGAAAAGCTCCAAGCATTAGCAGTGACAAAGATTACAATATACAGTAATAGTCAAAACAAATTACAGGACATTGTTACATTGAGGTTGACATAAGTTATTTAGAGTCCTTAGTAGGTTAACACTAAGATCAAATATTGAGAGCAAAAATTTGAGAGAGAGCAATCAAAAAAAAAAAAAATATTGAATTGTAAAAATTTGTTATATATATATTATTTATTATTATTTTTTTACAGGTATGAGACATAGAACAGTGGAGTATAGAAGTGTAAGGAGAGCAAAAAGGGGAAAGACATAACAGTCAGGGTATATCAGTCTGGGTTAGAGCAGGAGCAAAGCCAGTGAGTTTTAAGATATTCTTTAAGATGCTTTTTAAAGAGATGAGTGGAAGCAAGAGATGAAAGTTCACTAGGAAGCTGGTTCCAGCTTTCTCCTACTGTGTTGGCGAAAAGTGAGTCCCCAGGTTTGTTTTTAGATTTAATAGTGGAGACTAGAATTTTGTTAGCTCTGCATAGAGTTGCAAGATTTTTGTAGGGGGTAATCAGATTAGTAAGGATTGGGGTATTATTAGGGTGATAAAGGATCTTTTGGGTGATAACAAGTTGCTGACAAAGTAGTAGGTTCTGCAGTTCTAACCATCCCAGTTGTTTGAGGTTGTGACCGTGGTGAGTTCTGAAAGGGGTGCCAGTGGCAAATCTGGCTATGCTATTATAACTAGTAGAAAGTTTGGTGAGGTTGTTTCTAGATATGTTGGTATATATTGCAGAAGCATAGAAAAGGGTAGAGATTAGGTGAGTCTGGGCAATAGTGATTCTGGCTGAAGGGGTAAGGAAGGGTTTGATTCTGTAAAGGGTGCCTAGTTTTTGTTGACAGACTTTATTGTAGCATCAATATGGTCATCATAGCTAAGGTTGTTATCAATTGTTACTCCCAGTAGACGGGTTGTGGTGTCAGGGGATATTTTAGTTCCATTGCTAGAGGTGACTGTGAAGTGTGGATGAGGTGACTTATGAGTAGGAGCAAAGAGCAATAATTTTGTTTTTTGGGGGTTTAAAAGGAGACAGTGTTGCATAAACCAATTTTCAACACTATTAAATACTGTTTGAGGGAGGGACTGGAGAGAGGTTATGGACTTGGCTGAACAAATTAAAGTCGAGTCATCTGCATATTGTACGCAGGTGGCTTGAGGAATTTTGGTATGCAGATCATTAATAAACAATGAAAAGAGAAGGGGTCCTAATATAGAGCCTTGTGGTACTCCAATGTTTACAGGGAGGGAAGTAGAAAGAGTATTGTCCCAAAGTACTGCTTGCTGTCTGTTTACAAGGTAGGATTTAAACCAATGTAGTGCTTGTATATCGAGTGATTGGGCTTTTAGTATGTCAATAAGCATGTTATGGTTCACCATATCAAAGGCTTTTGAGAGGTCAATAAACAGTGCAGAGGAGAAAGTATTATTGTTACGATTTTTGTTTATGGAGTCAGAAAATGATAGCAAGGCAGTTGTTGTGCTATGAAATGGTCTAACACCATGCTGGTGGCAGTCTGCAAGTGAATTGTTATGGAGAAGGTGGGCAAGTAGTTGTTTGTGTATGCACTTTTCCATTATTTTAGCTATTGGAGAGAGTAAGGCAATAGGCTGAAAGTTGGAGAGCTCGGTAGATGATCCACCTTTGTGTGGAGGGATGATGTGAGATAGTTTCCATATGGAAGGGATTTTGCTTTCTAAAATTGTTTTATTTATAAGGATGGAGATGGGATAGGCCATTTCTTTAGCTGCAATTTTCAGGAATTCTGCTGGAAGACAGTCAGCAGAAGGGGAGCATGGTTTAAGTTTTTGAAGGAGGTTGGAAATGAGGGATGTGGGTACAGGTTGAATATGAAAGGTTGGAGTTATAGTATTATTGGTATGTAATGGTGGTGTGGTGATGGGTGGTAAAGTATTAGTTAGGGTTAGAATGGCTTCTGTAAAATAGTTATTAAAGGCATCAGGTATCAGGTTATAGTTATTAGGGTTAAATCCTGAAGGGGTAGAAGATTTAGAGTGGCCTGGTTTAAGAAGTTTGTTAATGCCTGTCCAGAATTTTTGTGGCTTTTGTTGGTGGGTTTGTTGAAGGTTAAGGTAATAATCTTTTTTGCCTCTGAGAATATCTTTCTTGGTAGCATTTCTTAATTGTTTAAAGTAAAGGTGATCAGGTGGACTTTTGGAGGCTCTCCATTTGGCCCAAATTTTATTTCTGAGGAGGATCTTTTGCCTAGTATGTTTTGTAAGCCAGGGGGCAATTTTGGTTCTTATTCGGGATGATCGAATGGGGGCGTGGTAATCTAGGATTTGAAGGAATCTAGTATTAAAGTAGGTCACTGCTTCATCAAGTTGAAGATGAGACATAAGTGACCAGTCACATGCTTTTAGTTCGTTTTGGAAACTGTCTGGATTAAAGAATTTTTTGGAGTGGGAGGATTTAAAATTATCAGTGTTAGGGCTATGAATTTTTTGTTTAATGATATAGGTAAGCATATGGTCACTGATATCATCAGGAAGGGTTCCTGGTTTATAAGTATCAAGATGGCTGTTGAGAAGAATCCAGTCTAGGGTGGTTTCCTTGTTGCTTGGCTTATGGATTCTAGTAGGGGTGGTTATTATCTGTGAGAAACTGTGTAGATTTATGTGATTGGTAGGATTAGGGGAACTACAGGTTGCCCAGCCTATATTAAAGTCTCCTAATACAATGGTATCCTGAGGTAGGTGGGTAGATAGGTGACTAAGTATGTTTTCAAGTGTATTAATGTTATTTCCAGGAGGGAGATATGTGCAAATTAGATAGATAGATTTGGAGTTATTGATTTTTAGCTTGGAAGTAAGGGTGTCTGCACTGGTATCTGAGGGTAGTGGCAAAATGAAGGATGACACTTGGAGTTCAGATTTATACAAAATAGCTACTCCTCCACCCTTTTTAATTTTGCGGTCATATCTTAGGATATTATATCCAGGAGGGGTAATCTCCTGGTCCAGAGTAGAGGGTTTTAGCCATGTTTCTGTAATACACAGAATGTCAAATGAGTGCACCTGTAATAGTGCATGTAGGTGGGTAATTTTATTGTTTATGCTGCTGATGTTAAGGTGAGCTATAAGGAGGGAGTTGGATGGTCTTTTAGGGGTAGTAGAAGTAGGAAATGTTAGATTGTGGGGGTTATTGGGAGGATTAGTATTGGGGCCAGGGTTAGGATGAATATCACCATCTAATAAGGGGTGTTGTAGGGGATATTGTACAAACTTAAGGATTTTGTAGTAATTGATTGGAGTTTTTTTGACAGGGAAGTAAGTAACATGGATAGATCTATGGTACTTAGGAAGTATGTAGATAAAGGTGGCAGTTATGTTACTATGTTTAAGTGAGTTTATGTGAGAAAGAGGTAGAGTTTGTTGGTAGGGGTGGTGTTGCTCAGAAAGAGAAGAATGTTCAAAGAAGGTTAGTGTGTAAGGAATAGTTAGAGAAGCAAGAGTTGTAGTTAAGAGTAGTAGGTTTGTGAATAAAGCTTTGTTTGTTGGGTCCATTAGGATGTGTAAACAAGAATTTAGAATATGTAGGGGGAGGGATAGAGGTAGGTAAGAATAAAGGTGGGAGAAGGAGAAAAGTGTTATATGAGATGCAGTAGTTTGAGGGAAGAAGTGATAAATAAACTGAATAAAAGGTGGTTATAAGAGTGAGGTTGCAAACTATAGCAGTACAGAAAAAGGTATGGAAAGGTTAGGGAGTGGCACTAAAGGTAAAATGGCTTAAGTATTTGTTGAGGTAGGGGTGTGGTTGTTAAATGGAAGTAGTTTGTGATAGGGTAATAGCGGGGGGATGTGGCAACTGAGGTATAAAGCTAGGACCACTGTGGGTGGTTGGGAATTGGGGGTAGGGTAGGGGAACGGAGCGGTTTAGAGCAGCTATGTGAAAGATTTTCCAGAGACAATCAGGGAGGAGGAGATTTCCGAGGCAGGGAAAGTGTTCACAGGTTAGTAGAGTGTGGTGAAGCAGTACAGATATAAGACAGGATATTGGAATGTGAACAATAAAGGAATTAGAAAGACAGCTAGGAGGAGGAAAAGAGATACTAGGGGCAGAGAGATAACACAGAAAGATTGGAAGCTAGTCAAGGGGTGAAAATCTGATAAGGAAAGTAGAAAATGAGACAGATAAGGAAATTTAGAAGGAGAAACTAGGTAAAAGTAGGCAAAAAACTTTCGCATAAGGCTGGATGAGAGCACCCCCTAGTGGGCAGGGAGTAGAATACAGTATCTGTAATGGAGATAGCATTTTGAGGTGGCTCAGAAAAAGGAGACAGGGAGGGGGAAAAGCAGATGGTACAAGGGCAGAGAGGAGTCTGGCTACTGGCTTCCTAACTCAGTGGCTAGAATTTATACAAAACTAGGTACATTGTACTTTGCAAAGAATAGGCTAAGTTAATAACAGGTGCAGTATGAAATAAATCAGATCAACTATAATATGTAGGACCAGGGTGGAACATACTTTCTTGATCTTGTTTTAAAACAGGGAGTTATACGCTTCAACAGCAGAGATTTGTTGGCCAGTCGTTGGGATGGCTGAAGGTAGAAGTTAAAGGGTCCTTAATGACCAGGCAGGTCCTTTTGTGCAGGATAGGAGGAAAAGAGAATAGAGCGGATCCTCAGGGGCCAGGGACACACAGCAGCCAGGGCAGGTACAAAGATAATAATAGTACAAGACTAGAAGAGAATTAACGTATTTCTAAGAAAGAAGTATACTTTTATCAAAAGTTATAATTATTTACTAGATGCTATCTTTTGCAATCAATAGCTGGAGACTGTTACATAATGATTTAAAGAATCTTACTAGCAAAAAAGCCTTTTAAAACCAGAATTTAGCATCATTACAAAACCCAAAAGAAATGAAGCCATGAAGTTATCACTTGTATATTGAAAGACACCCTTTATTCTTCTGAGGATCCTTTCTATGCATACTCTCGCATGTACTACCTTAATTTAATAATAAAAGACATACATCATCTCAAGCCACACTATTCTCAGTCTCCTAATTTTGCTATGTCCTAGCATTTTAACTCCAAGTTTTCCATTACTCAAGCTTTTTGGATCAATTGTCTGTTTTCTAGTGTGCTTTTATGCAATCTTGCCACATGAAATTCCATTGTGATCACAATTCAGTTTTATGGCTAAACAAAATGAAGCAGCCATCAAAATGTGTCATGAGATAATTTTATTGAAGTATATATTATCTCCTGTTCAGTAAAATAACACTTCTGCATAATAACGTCCGTTAAACCTTACTGTCTGCATTACCCTGCAAAACTGGCATAATAACTTCCTTTAAATCTTACTGTCCATATTACCCTGCAGAACTGGCATAATAACTTCCTTTAAACCGTACTGTCTGCATTACCTTGCAGTATGCACTGCATGTCACTAAGCTGTATATGCTATTCATGCTTACACAGTAGTTTATTTATATTTATTTGTCATTGTTTACCGGAGAAGTCCAACTGGGTAAAGTAATAAACAGGCTAATACACTCAAGTGTACCAGCCTTTGATAGCAATTTAGTCGAAAACAAAGCATTTACTGCATTTTTTTCTGTTTGCAAAAAAAACAAAAAAATATTTCTCCTTTCCTAAACTTTCCTAGCTAGTTGTTCCAGTGATCAGATTTTGCTGATCCCTGGGCTTTGTCTTTGGTTTCTGCGTTCCTCCATTTTCTTGTGTGGCCAGAGGTAGTTTCTTTACTCACCAGTGGGAGTGGGGAGTACTGAGCTGCTTGTTTGTCCTCAGAGGAGTGGTTAGAAGCAGCAACTAGTAATTTGTTGGCCATTTTGGGTCATTTCCTGTTTTTTCCAGCCCCCTGCTATAAAGCACGCTTTGGCAGGCTTTTCTGGCATTAGAGAACTAGGCATAGCTCCTCGTGGTCCCTTGCAGAGTTCCTAAGCCAGCAGAGAGCAGAAAAAGCAACTTTCTTGATCATAAGTATTTTTTAAACTTTTTAGTTTGCATTTTTCGATCTTTTGAGCTTTTTGACTACTGTTTGTGCCTATATTACTGTTTTATTACCTTATTTTCCTGTTTTTGTGAGCTTATATTGTTGATTGCACTTGTGGGCTAAAGTATTGCTTAAGTAACAAACAGGCTAATACACTCAAGTGTACCAGCCTTTGATAGCAATTTAGTCGAAAACAAAGCATTTACTGCATTTTTTCTGTCTGTTTGCAAAAAAAAAAACAAAAAAATATTTCTCCTTTCCTAAACTTTTCTAGCTAGTTGTTCCAGTGATCAGATTTTGCTGATCCCTGGGCTTTGTATTTGGTTTCTGTGTTCCTCCATTTTCTTGTGTGGCCAGAGGTAGTTTCTTTACTCACCAGTGGGAGTGGGGAGTACTGAGCTGCTTGTTTGTCCTCAGAGGAGTGGTTAGAAGCAGCAACTAGTAATTTGTCGGCCATTTTGGGTCATTTCCTGTTTTTTCCAGCGCCCTGCTATAAAGCACGCTTTGGCAGGCTTTTCTGGCATTAGAGAACTAGGCATAGCTCCTCGTGGTCCCCTGCAGAGTTCCTAAGCCAGCAGAGAGCAGAAAAAGCAACTTTCTTGATCATAAGTATTTTTAGTTTGCATTTTTCGATCTTTTGAGCTTTTCGACTACTGTTTGTGCCTATATTACTGTTTTATTACCTTATTTTCCTGTTTTTGTGAGCTTATATTGTTGATTGCACTTGTGGGCTAAAGTATTGCTTAAAAGTAACAAACAGGCTAATACACTCAAGTGTACCAGCCTTTGATAGCAATTTAGTCGAAAACAAAGCATTTACTGCATTTTTTCTGTCTGTTTGCAAAAAAAACAAAAAAAAACAAAAAAATATTTCTCCTTTCCTAAACTTTCCTAGCTAGTTGTTCCAGTGATCAGATTTTGCTGATCCCTGGGCTTTGTCTTTGGTTTCTGTGTTCCTCCATTTTCTTGTGTGGCCAGAGGTAGTTTCTTTACTCACCAGTGGGAGTGGGGAGTACTGAGCTGCTTGTTTGTCCTCAGAGGAGTGGTTAGAAGCAGCAACTAGTAATTTGTTGGCCATTTTGGGTCATTTCCTGTTTTTTCCAGCCCCCTGCTATAAAGCACACGTTAGTGCGCTTTAGCTCGATTTAGCGCGGAGCTGCTACCGTTGCACACTAGGGCAGCGCCGGTTAATCAGATTTAAACTATTAGGGCTACCTAAAGTCCACTCTTCAAATTTTCCCTTAAAACTACCTTCCTCAAAGTATACTACTGTTCTATTTAGTGTATCCTACAACTATAAATTATCTCTACTTGACTCCCAAGTAGACTATTCTCTATCTGTATAGCGAAGCACTTGCTCCTACAGTACTTATCACCTCGATACAGCACTCTTGTTATAGAAAGTACCCCAAAAAACAAAACCCATTTCTCGGTCACCCACATCCCCCAGAACCTTTTCTTAAGTTTTTCTGTCTATTCCTTCTAGAATGTCGAGGGATCAGTTGCTAATGTCCTCTCCTGCTCAGCTGGTGAACCTGGGAATATTGAGGCAATGTTACAATTGCCTCATGTACACAGACAACCCTCTCCTCCTCCCACAAAACACAAATACATGCGAGAGATGCAACTATACGGCCAAACTGGAGGCTGAGCTCTCTCAACATAGGACTGGCATGACCAGACAGGAGGAGAAGGTAACCACACACACTATAGACCCAGTCTCACATAATACCATCACAACCTCAAATCATACACATAAACACACAAAGACATACTCGGAGGCTCTGATCAAAAATCTACCAAAACAGCAGAGGCCACCAAAGCAGACACCCAAACAACTACCACCTCAGAACACAACACCTGAAACACATAGACCACACAGTCAGAGTGTCAAGCAGTCACAGCCCTTAAGGCCAAACACAATGCCAGACACACTAGTCATTGGTGACTCCATAGTCAGACACACTGACGCCCCGCTCACCAGACTGAGTAAGGAGAAGGTCACAGTAAGCTGCCTGTCGGGTGCTAGAATCCGCCACATAACGCATGCACTCAGGTCTCTCAACAGCAGGTACAAGTACGACTCAATCATTGTCCACGCCGGTGTTAACGACCTGAGACGTACCTCCTTAGACTACATGAAAAGAGACATAGAGGAGCTCTCTGATTATGTAGCCCAAGCAGGTATGACCCTGACCTTGAGCAGTATCCTACCTTCACCAAGAATGATGCCACAATACAGAGATAAGATGATCAGCTTTAACAATTGGCATAAACTCTGGTGTCATTCAAAGGGGATCCAATGTCTGTCTGCCTGGGATGACATGCTGGACAAGCCACGCTGCTTCGCAAGGGACGGCTTGCACTTGTCACCCTGGGATTCGGATTTTGGCAAAGGCTCTTGCCACCCCCATAGTGCCTTTTTTAGGCAAGGCTCAAATTCTAAACCTACCACCCTAGAACAAAACAAAGAAAAATAAAACTAAGGGTAATGCTGCTCAATGCCAGAAGTCTCAACCTCAAGATGCACGCACTCGAGGCCCTTCTCAGTATGGAGAACATCGATGTCTGTGCTGTGACAGAAACCTGGTTCAAGGCTCCTGAGAGCACCCCAGCACTATCAGGTTTTACCTCATATCATGCGTTCCGGCCCCGAAACCCGGACAATACCAAGAAAGGAGGAGGGGTATCCATATTCATCAAGGACACCCACACCTCAAGATTGGTGGCATCGCACGATGCATCGTAAACCATCCAGGTGCAATTAACCATAGGCAAGATTGCTCTGCAATTTGTAGCATGTTACAGGCCACCCTCGCAAACTCAGGAACCTCATATGGCCTTCCTGAAAACACTGGAGGGATAAATGTATCTCCGAACACCATCATACTAGGTGACTTCAACTACCCTAATATAGACTGGGAACACTACTCAAGCCCAAACACTCTAGCCCAAAAGTTCCTGGAATTCATAAACTCAAATGCCATGGAACAACTAGTCACCATCCCCACAAGAGGAGAAAACATACTTGATCTCATCATCACGAACATGGGAGCACAATGTTCAACGCCGAAGTATACCCCTCACTGGTGAGATCTGATCACAAACTAATCTCGCTGGAGGTCCTCATCCCGCCCCACCGAAATGAAAAAGACCACAGTAAAGAACTTCTCGAAAGCCGACTTCACACTTCTAAAGACTAGTGTGGTCTCCTTTAAGGCCCCTGAGCCGGCGGTTAACATTACTCAAACCGCTGAATCACTTACAAATGCCTTCTACCAGCACCTGCAGGGCTGCATGGCTCAGGCAATCCCAAGCAAAACAAAGACTCTTTGTACCAAAGGCAAGCGTCCAGTCTGGTGGACCCCAGCCATAAACAAACTCTACAACAAAAGGAGAAAGCTACTACAAGATAGAGCAAAATCCTTAAAAGGTAAGACACCGCTGATCACTATAAGTAAAAAGCTAAGAGCTCTCATAAAATCATCCGAAGTTAATTTTGAGAAAAAAATAGCTAAGGACTCTAAAGACAACCATAAGGCATTCTTTAGCTATGTCAGAAACCTAGGAGGAAACTCCCAGATATGCTCAGAATTAGTTCAAAATGATGTGAAGATTACTGATCCTACAGACATTGCCAACATACTGGCTGACAGGTTCAGTGCTAACTTCTCCCCCCCTCCCCCCTAAAGGAGAGATATCTATACCAAATGATTGTAGCCCCCCAAACATCTCTAACGCCCAGGTGAGAACTGCTCTCTCCAAGGCAAAGAACACAGCATCCATGGGACCTGATGGTGTCCCCGGCTGTGTGCTCCATGAACTCAACGAGGAATTAAACCCACAGTTAGGACAGCTGTTTAATCTTAGTCTCACCTCCGGATACGCACTCCAGGAGTGGCGCAGCGACTGTGGTCCCACTCCACAAAGGCGGTGCCTCCACCGACCCTGGAAATTACCGTCCCATTAGCTTGACAAGCCTTATCTGCAAAGCCATGGAGAGGATCATAATGGATCTCATAAATAAAGACATAGGGAACTTGCAGACTTTGGATCCAACTCAGTTTGGCTTTGTCAAAGGCAGATCATGCCTTTTAAACTTGGTTGACTTTTTCAAACAGTCACCAAGGCCATTGACGAGGAAAGGCAGTCCATACAGCCTACCTAGACCTGGCGAAGGCTTTTGATACAATACCTCACTCGGGTATCATGGAAAACTCATCAACTTAAATGTAAACCCATACATTACAAGATGGGTTGCAAACTGGCTGAGTGACAGAACCCACAGGGTCAAAGTTGCTGGCGCCATGTCAGACTCAAAGCCTGTCACAAGTGGTGTCCCACAGGGCTCAGTCCTGGGCCCACTCTTGTTTGGCATCTACTTTTCTGAAGTACAAGCAAACACAGGAGGGTTATGGCTGACAAAGTTTGCAGATGACTGCAAACTGGGCCGTAGTTGAAAACACATCCAACACAGATATCCTTCAGAAGGGTCTCACAGAAACAGATAACTGGTGCCAGAGCCATGGCCTAAAGTTAAATGCCAAGAAATGCATAGTCATACCCTTCGGGAAAAATAAGGTTACCCCTAGCTACCATATAGGTGGCAATCCCCTGAACACAGAAGAAGTTATTAGGGACCTGGGAACCCAGGTTGACAGTAGCCTTTCATTCGAAACTCATATTGCTAAAGTAGTTAGGAAGACCTTCTACATTGCCCACCTTATCATGAAGGGATTCACATCTAGATCAAGGGAAGTCATAGTCTCCCTATACTCATCACTCATCAGACCAATGATCGAGTACAATGCCCCATTCGGAATGTATCTGACCCGACACTTGCAGCAGCTGGAGAGGCCACAAAAGTTCCTCACCAAAAGGATAAAGGGTCTCAAAAATCTGTCTTATGCTGCCCGACTGAAAGAACTCCAGTTATATTCAGTTGCTTACCGCTTGCTCAGAGGTGACCTATGCCTAACATACAAGGCCATGCCAAACCCAGATTTGATGAACATGCTTCATCTCAAAAAATCTAGATCCCTCAGAGCCACAAGGGTGGGAGACTTAAACCTCGACACGGTTATTAATAGGACGTGCTGGAGGGATAGATTCATCACCCAAAGACTCCCTATGCTGTGGAACAAAATCCCAGTTTATGTGAGGCAGAGCACCTCGCTGGCCTTGTTCAAGAGGAATCTTGACCAATGGATGGGAGATCGCAGATACACCCCAGGGTTTACCTCAGTGTCACTGCTCGACAGAGGCACAGCAAAATAATGGGCATAGTTTCTCCAAACTAAAAGGGTGGCGTAAGCCACAAAACTATGGGCTAGGCTTATAAATGCCCTCGGGCAGATAGCCTAGTATGAACCTATGAACCCATTTTCAGTGGAGGCCCAGGGAGAAAAGCTATACTTGCTTACATTGCATTATACTAAGTTCCAGTCAAACACAGAGCAGTTACATTTCTATTTACATTTATACGCTCGTGGCTAGTAGCTATCCCATGGTGCATACGAACATTCCCCAGATCTTGTTTGCTATTAGTCTATCAGGATAAGACAGGAAAAAGGACCAAGGTCCGGAAGAATAAACTGTAATAAAGGCGCCCTTATGGTATAAACCACTATAGAAAAGGAACAACTGTTTCCAGATCCTCCAGGTAGGGGGCTGGTGGGTGGGTTCATAATAATGTTCGGCGAGATGGACTACATACATGCAACGTTATGGTGAGTACATAACTTCTTCATGTTATGTAGTCCTATCTCACCTCCATTATTACGTGTCGGACAGCGTCCCTAGCATCTTGAATGGGTGGCTCACTGGAAAATACTCCTGAGTGCCATGGAACCAAACGAGGCTCTACCCCTGGAAATTAAATCCAATTTATAATGGGAAATAAAGGTATGAGGGTAGCCCATGTTGCTGCTGCACATATATTATTAGTAGGTGTCCTGGCTTGGAAAGCAGCAGAAGTAGAAAAGGACCTGGTGGAATGTGCTTTGACTTTAAAGGGTAACTCCTTTCCCTGAGAAGTGTACATAAAGGAAATACAACTAGAGATCCAGTTTGATAGTGTAACTTTGGAAACTGGCAAGCCCATTCTCGCCTCAGCAAAAGAAATGAAAAGCTGTTCTGATTTTCTAAATCCTTTGGTTCTGTGGAGATAGAAACGCAGTTGCCTATGCACATCCAATTAGTGGAATGTATACTCTGCTTTATTAGAGTGATTAGGGAAGAACACTGGCAATTCAATTGACTGGTTTAAATGAAATTGAGAACAGACTTTAGGAATAAAGGAAGGACTGGTCCAGAGAGAAACCGTGTCTTTGTGAAAAATTAAACATGGAGGTTTAACTGATAAGGTTATAATTCAGAAACTCGTCAGGCTGAGGTTATTGCTACCAGAAAAAGAGTCTTCCAAGACAGGAATTTCATCTGACAACTATGGGCTGGTTCAAACGGTGGCAGAGTAAGTCTAGACAGGACTAGATTCAGATCCCAAGGAGGAATGGGACTTGCACAGGAGGTCTTAACATCATGGAACCCCTAAGAAAAAATTTGCACAGTTTGTGAGACATAAGACTGGAATCATTAATCCCTGCACGAAAAGTAGATATTGCTGCTAGCTGAACTCAGAGTGTAGCAGCCGCTGAAGCCTGGTGAAAGAGTTCTGAAAGGAACTCTAAAACAATAGTAATGGGAGCTGTAAATGGATCAACTTCTCTGTTGCGTGCCCATATAGAAAATCTCTTCCATTTACTGTGATACAATTTTCTAGTAGAAGGCTTGTGAGAAGAGGTAATAATATGGGTTAAAGCTGGAGACAGATCATGAAGCCTGACTAGTGACGGAACTGGAGGAGCCATGCTGTCAGTTTGAGAATGTGGAGACTGGGGTGAAGAGAACCTGACGTGTCAGGAGGTCTGGCACTGGGTCCAGAGTCCATGGATAGTGTAATAGGTGAGGCCCGAGGAAAGGGAATCAAATCTGACGAGGCCAGTAAGGAGTGATGAGGATCATCTTGCTTCCCAACAACATTGCTTTCTGTATGACCTTGGGAATGAGTGGAAAAGGAAGAAAAGCATAAAAGAGTCCCAGGGGCCAATCGTGGACGAGTGCATCTCTTGGAGACTCTCCCGGAGTGGGGATGAGAGAGAAAAAGGTGCCGCATTTGGTGTTGATGGGGCTGGCAAAGAGATTGCAGCAGGGTCGTCCCCACTTGTGGAAGATCATACGGGCTACTTTCTGGTTCAAGGACCATTCGTGAGATAAAAATATTGCCCTGCTTAGCTTGTCCGCTATCATGCTGGAAGTCCCCGGGATGTGTATTGCAATGAGAAAGCACTGATAAGAAATCGCCCAATCCCAAACTCGCAGGGCCTCTCGACATAAGGGGTATGATCTGGCCCCTCCTTGTTTGTTTAGATACCAGACCACCGACATGTTGTCGGTCTGGATAGCTATCGTCTCTAGAGGGAGAAAGTCGTGAACTGCTTGCAATGCTAGAAGCGCCGCTCTCATCTCTAGGACATTGATATGCAGATGGGCCACCTGATCTTGCCATGTGCCTTGGACAGTCCTGCCAAGAAAATGCCCTCCCCACCCTATCTGAGAGGCATCCGTGGTCACAGTGGCAACGGGTTGGTGCAGTGCAAAAGGAGTCCCTGTGGTAAGATGACCTGGTTGAATCCAGCAGCGCACCAGCGTAGATCCTTTTTGCAAGAATCTGTAATCAGAATCTGATGATGTAGAGGCAACTGCTGAAAGGACCACTGGGATGACAGGAGCTACTGGAGTATTCTCATACGTCGTCTTGCTAAAGGTACCAAGGTTATGGTCAACGCCATAGTTTTGAGAAGCTGCAACACCACCTTCGCTTTGACTCTTCGAAGGGGAAGTATCCTGTAAATTTGTTGCGCAATGTTCTGTATTCTGCCTGTAGGTAGTCTGGCTGTCATAGCGACTGTGTCTATGTTTGCTCCTATAAATGTTATAGATTGAGTGGGCAAAGTAGAGGATTTTTCCCAGTTTATAGAGATTCCCATCTGGAAACAGAGCTTGATTGTGGAATCTCTCGATTGAACTAGGCGATGCCTGGTGGTGGCGGTCAGGAGCCAATTGTCCAGGTATTGAAAGACTTAGATTCCCTAATGCCTCAAATGAGCTGTGACTACTGCCATGCATTTGGTGAACACCCGGGGGGCTGTGGTGAGACCAAAGGGCAGCGCCCAAAACTGGTAATGATTGGCTCCCACCCGGAAGTGTAGGTAGCTCCATGATGCTTTGTCCATCATTATGTGGTAGTAGGCATCCTGGAGATCTATTGAGCACATCCAACTGTCTCTCCCTAACAGAGGGAGTATGGACTGTAGCGTGACCATTCGGAACTTGGACTTCTTTACATACTCGTTTAACCTGCTGAGGTCTAGGATGGGTCTCCAGTCTCCTGTTCTTTTTGGAACTAAAAAGAACCTGGAGTATGTTCTGAATCCTGTCTGGTCTGCTGGGACCTTTTGGATGACTCTTTTTAATAGCAGCTTTTTTATCTCTATAGCCGCTTGAACCCTGTGATGGGGTGGTACATCTGGGATCCTTTTGGAAGGGTGTGGTGGAAGGGAAAAGGGTATAGAGTAACCTCTGGTGATAATGTCTTGTACCCACTTGTCTCGAGTGAGATTTAGCCAGGCTTCTGGGTACAAGGACAGGCAACCCCCGACCGGCTCCAGAGATGCACAGTTGATTTTCCCATCAGGAACGCTGGTAAGGACGGTCACAAAAGGAATTGCGACCTCCCTGATTTTGTGGGCCTCCCCTGCCTTTAGGGTGACGTCTATCATTATTTCCTCCTCCCCTGCCTCTGAAGGAGGAATCACCCTGTGTGTCCTGGAAAGGTCTCTGTAATTTCTTGAACCACATTTTACCACTCTTCTGACCTTTAGGGTAAGGTCTAGAAGTAACGGTAAAATGGACTCCCACGGCAGAGAGAGTCTTTCCTTCCTGTTCACAAATGGTGAGGGTATCTTTCACCTTGGGTCAAAAAGAGAGGATCCGTCCATGGGAGCACTGGTGAATGTAGACTTGAAAGGCTCAGCAAAGTTGCATAGACGCATCCAGGAATGTCTCCTTAAGGAGACTCCTGAACCCACCACCCTACTCGCACCATCAGCTGCGTACAAAAGTCTTCAAGTACACTGACTCCTCATCGCATGGGTTAATGGTGGGCCAGCCACCTCTCTGCCTGAGGATCTCCAAAATGTCTGCAAAGGAGACATCTTCAGAGGACGACTTAAGGGACCCTTCCGACTCATTGAGGTCAGTGTCGGATGTGACAGACTCATCGGGGGAGTCTACATGCTTTCTCTTACATGATCTCTTCTGAGGGAGCACCTCAGTGGGGTCTTCTGGGGAGGTCTCGGAAGATCGGGGGCCACCCAAATGGGGGTCCTGAGGCTGTGGGTCTCTACCATCCTGGGGGAAAGAGGATGTTGAGACCGTAGTCAGTACTTGAGGGAGTATAGTATCGGTACTCCTACATGGGACGGATGAACTATCCAACATGCTCCTCATCCTCACAAAGACCGATTCCTCCGGCTCCGAACGACGCCCCGGCTCCGAAGAGAGCGTAGGTGCCGATGGCTCTATAAGAATCATCTCCAAGAACGATGTAGGGTCCGAGCTCACTCAGGCCGACCCACCAAGAGAAAGACTCGGCACCAAAGAGGTTCAGTTCTAAGTGTCCCCCTCGGGGCCAACCGAAGAGCTTCGGACCCTAGACACTTCGGACGACGCCGATAGTGTCAGAGCTGAGCTCGGCTCCGAGACAACCACACGGAGTGCTGGAGCCAAGGACACCACTATAGTCGGTACCGACAACATGGCTCCAAAGGCCCAATCTGGGTTGGAGGAGGAAAAAGAGCAGGATCGATAGCAAGGGTCGGCTCCGAGACCGAAAAGGTCGGAGCAGATAAAAATTTTGGCAAGGCTGATGACTTAAGGAGTCTGAGCGCTACTCTCTCGATATCTTCTTCAGATAAGCTCCTGGAGGATCTGGAGGGCAGTGTGGGAGTCCTCACTCTCTGCAATATAGGCAATTTTAGAGTACGGGAGACCGGTGGAATGTCTGTAGACTGGCTCATAAGAGGACTGATAGTGATCGGCACCGAAACACTTGGTGCCGACACTACAGGGTCCATGTCCAGAATCTCAATCGGCTTCGACGACAGTGGAGCCGAAGAGACAGAGGCCAACTCTGAATTGAGTAACTTCTGTGGAGGTTCAGAAACAGAAGTTGAGGCTGGAGAAGGCCTTTTATAGGTCTTTCCCTTATCCTTTCTAGAAGACTGCGACCTAGCAGAGGAGGAAGAACTAGCTAGGTCTTCCTGGAAGGAAGGTTTTAACATGCCTTTTAGGATCAGCTTATTCTTCCATTCCTGGAGCACTCTAGGGCTAAAGGAATGACAAAAGAGACAAGTTTCTTGAAGATGCATAGCTCCTAAACAGTACACACACGCTATGTCCATCAGTGATGGACATTTTTTGCGAACATTTAGTACATTTTTTAAACCCTGACTGTTTATGTTCTTTGGACATGATGGCAGTAGAGAAAAAAACAACACATTCACATAACAAGAGAGGAATTAGATCCTCTAACTTAAGCAGATCTAGCCCTAACACTGACAACAAAAATAAAAGTGGTTTTACTAGGTTCTCTAACTTAAACAAACCTAGTGCAAGAAAGAAAAATGGAACAAACTAGCACCACTAAGTTAAACGGTCTTGTCTAAAAGCACACACTCACGGGAACCACAAACAAAAAGCCAACAGGCCCAAGAATTTTATAAACAGTAATAAGTCAAATCCAGTTAAAGACAGAAATCGGTATCACAATGAAACTGTCAGTAATCAGAATAACACTTCACATGAAGCACAAAACTCCTAATAAGTAGTAATAATAAAGAACTAAATCACTTAGCCATGGCCAAGCAAAAGAAGCTTCCGACTGAAGACGCGGCAAACGAGATCTGGGGAATGTGCGTATGCACCATGGGATACCTACTAGCCATGAGCCAATCAGAATGTTTCAGGCTTTCTAAGCGGCCCCCACACATAATAATGGAGGTGAGATAGGACTACATAACATCAGTACTTACATTTATACATTCTAATACCTTACAGAGGTGGAAGTTACTAAAGAGAAAGCCCACACACAACTTAATGTATTGTGCAGGCAGCAGTTATGTATAGAAATTGTTTTGTCATTTCAGTGAGAGGTTGAGAGTATTCTGTTTTAAGGAGAGTAGTTCCAGAATATCATACGGTGAACCCAAAGTCTTACTCTTCTGATGAGCATGCTCAGTAACTTTGTACAAGTCGACAGGAGAACTTGTTAATTGTACAGTGTTACTTTACACTACAAACTGTTAGCATCAATAATGTCTGGGCTCACCAGAGCAACAGGTGAACTGGGCAAGGTTGTCTGGGGTACCATCTGGCTACAGGCACTTTTTGATGCTAATTTATTTCTTTTTTAAAATTAAAGAAACAGGGCAGTAATCAGTGACTGCAAAGTCATAGCCAATGAAACAGGCAGCCTACAGCATAAACCACTGGTTGCCAAAATCAGCTGCAAGCAGAGGTCAGAGAAGGCCCTAAAGTTAACAGAGTCTAGGGTGAAGACCTGGAATGTGACTGGAATGAAAGCACAAAGAGTTCAAGGAAATACTCAGTGCTCTAGCTTGTTCAAAGCAGCCTTGGATGCAGTGCCTTATGGTAGAGGTACTGTACACCTGCCCACTCAGTTTGGTCACTGTCTGCAATGTCCGATCCACAATCCAGACAATGAATCAGAGAGCAAAGCAGGTGAGAGTTTAAAGGGATGCACAAGAGGGCAAGATTCAAACTGGAATACAAACTGATTCATTTGAAAAGTAATGAGAGAAGTAAAATTGAGAAAGAGAGAACAAGGAAGAGAAAATGAGGGAAGAAAAACAGAAACGGAGTGAGCAGTGAGTGTAAAGTTAACTGGGTAAACAGCCCTAACAGAGTACCTTGTAGTAATCGGGACAGAAGAGAGTGTACAGATTGTGGGTTTGGGAATATGAAATAGAGTGAATGGAATGACTGCTGTAAAGGTAATGAGAATTGCAGACAAATGGGAGACTCCCACTGCAGTTGACATTTATGAGCGAGAGATAAGAGAGGACTTACTGCAAAAGCGTGATGCAGGAGGTGGGTAAAGAAGTGAGGGAGATAAAGGAAGTACGGTGAAGGAATGAGAGAGCACTTATACGACGGAGAGTGATGACAGCACCATATGTATGCCGGAAACTGTGAGCTAGAGATGGGAAATTCAAGAAACACAGTGCCTTAACACCTATGCTTAAATATAGTTTAGTATTAGTAACTTCTGGAATGCCGTGGTGGTGCAGCGATAGCGTTGTTGCCTCACAGCAAGAGGTTCTCCCATTCGATTCTCGGCTGGAGTGCGGGGAGTGCCTTCTGTGTGGAGTCTGTATGTCCTCCCTGCGGTTGGGTGGCGTTCGAAAGACATGCATAAATGGGCGTGCCTTCTTTGAAGGTTGGACGTCGAGCTGGCACCTCGGCGTTCGTGAAAATCTACTGTCAATCATTAGCGGACAGGAGTTCCGCTGTGGCGACCCCTAACCGGGAAAAGCCGAAAGACAAACAACAACAACATTAGTAACTTCTGGTTCTTTCACCAGCTAAAACTACCTTCAAGATTTGTTTATATTACAGAGAGTTGTCTCCAGTGTACCACACTGCACAAAGCAAATATGCTTCTTACTGCCCAGGTAGCAATCTTCAAAAATAATTTATAGCACTCTGCTTCTGAACTGTTGCCCCCCCCCCCCCCAAATACACAAAAGTTTCAGCTTAAACCTAAATAATTTCTCCATTTGCTTTGCCACTTTCCTTCTCATTCAGTGGCCCTAGCTTTACCTCAACATCATCTGAAACATTTTAACAAAGCCTTTTTATACTGGACCCCTAAGCTCTGGAACTCTGCGACAGTTCAAGTTACAGCATCTACCTCAGCAGTTTACAGACAAACTACTCAAAATTTCTTACTTTTTCTTTATTTATTTTCATTGGTTGGCCTCAGAAGTCCAGCTGGGTATAGAACCTCTCTTTAGATGAGACCCAGGGAGAAAAAGCCCCCTTCAGTACAATATAATACAAAATGACAAAGGAATTTATTTATATGTAATTGCTGGACATGAAGTGTCATTTTGCTTTGGTCTTGACCTAAATCCATCTCTCCATCCTCAACCCCTTTGTCTAGGCTTTACCTCTGTTCTTTGTCCATGGCTCATATCTGTGGTGACAAACTATGTAGCAATGCTGTGTAATTATATTCTGCAGTTAACTGTATAATGTAATTCACTGTATATCTGTCCAGAACAGTTTTCTCTCATGAGGCAAATGAGGTCACAGATGAAAAACATCAATGGGGACAGTCTACCTGCTAACATAAAAAGTTATTGAGAGAGGACACAGCAGTGACCAAACTTGTGGACAGTACTGCAGTATTGCTACAATGAAAGCAAACATTTATTTCCTTATAATCACACTCAATTGTGCTGTTTAGTTTTATGCATTTATTGAAACTGTTACTCTAGTAACACAATCTTCGTTTTTCCTGAAACCTCTCTTTCCTAGAAGCAGCTACAACTAAAGTGTTACTCTACATGCTTTATTTTAACATCTAATATTAAGGTTTATAAATCAATGCATTCTGCAGTGTGGACACATGTATGCAAGTATGAATGCTTGTTGCATGTCCTATGTGTCTATGTTGATTGACAATAAGAACCGGACGACATTGTTCTTACCACAGCATAAAACAAATTTTGCCAAAAATAAGATTAACAGATATTGGACTACAAACAGAAAAACAAAAAACACTAAACAACACATTTAGGCAACTTTAAACATATTTCACTTTTTTTTTCAAAGGCAAATACTGTCATCACATTATATTCACTCTTTTCTAAAAGACTGACCAGAACAAGAGCTTAAAATGTTCCAAAGATCATCCCACATTCTATCCCTTTACCTGACGCATTTCTGCCTCAGGGAACCCTCTCAGTCCAAACATCCAAGCACTTCAGAGAACTACTGACATTAGAAGAAAATACAAAGCAAGCATAATTTATATAACAATTGCCTGTTACAGAAGAGGCAGAACAGTTCAAGTTTCTCTTAGCATCTATGACCTTGCACAGTCTTGGTTGTGAAATTTAATGCAATAGGTGGCAAAAGCCAAAAGGCTTGTCTGCAATGAAGTCTGGGAGTTTAGCAGAATTAATGTAACAGTACAACTGAAGTAACCTCAAGGGACAAGTCTGCTGTGGCAGGTCTGAAACGTGGGGGTGGGGACGACTAGCAAAGTCACTTTGTAATGATATTTTGTCATTGCGGCTAAACGGAAGTAAACAAATCATCAGTATTTGGACACACACCCTGTTTTATGTGGTCACTTGATCTAATGTAAAGTAATAACACTAACATTCGCCATTCTGCACAGACTGGGGCAGGGCTGTCAAGGGGAGAAAAATGAATTGCATTTTGCACGACTCTCTGCAGTAAGAATAAATGCAAGAAAAAGTATATTTAGCAGGCTACAGAGACTGGTATGTAGTCCATCAAAGACCAATCAATCTCACTGCTTCAACAAGGGTTGAAAATGATTAGCAGGTTTCTCTGCTGGTGTACCGCTCTCTCATTCTCAGGCATGGATTAGGTTTACAGGTGATTTATTGTTTTAGATGGCCTGTTATTTAGCAACATGACAGATAAAGACAAACTGAAAGCCCAGAAATACAACACTTGGGAGTGGAACAACTGCATTGTGCTAGCAACACTACTAAACAGATAAGCTTTAAAAATTATTTGTATTACAGTAGTCATAATCTATCCATGGAGTAAAAAAAAAACTTCATGAAATACAAGATAATGAAACATATTATCGTCTCAGTCGTTTAATGCATGTATTAAAAGCATGTTGTTGCCAGGACAGTGGAAATTCATTACTCTCCTCCAACAGTTTTCATGCTTTAGAAAATGAACAACATATGCAGAGGTGGTGTTTTACACGTCATGACCAATAGCAAAGCTGTGAAAGGTACTAATCAACTTGTGGTGATCACCAATGTAACACAAAACAATGCAAAATCAATGGCGCACTCTCTAAAAACAAAACGCCTGTGTCTAGCTGTTTCTTTTTTTAAAATCTATATAACAAATGGGTTACAGTTCTGAGGCACTGCTATTTGTACAAATATATTACTGCTATTTAGACGCACGTACATTAAAAAACAAACTTTGGCAGTTCTGCTCATATAACAATTGCACAATCACATTCATTGGTTCACAATGGAAAACACTCCCAGAATCCACTGCCACTTCCTTCAAGCACCACCCTTTCATTCTTATTCCAACCTTGCTTCCATCTGTTGTCCACTCACATTCCCTTCCTCTGTCTCTTCATTTTATCTGGATCGTGTACACCTGT